>NC_084916.1:13383980-13683980 GCF_949316345.1 Pungitius pungitius | reverse complement strand
TTTTTTCTGTGTGCACTCTCAGTAGTTTCACCCAAAGGCAAGTTTAACTTAAATTGTGCTATTTAAATGGCTAGATATCGAATGGAAATATCTTAAATGGTTTAGGGGGAATTCTTAAATATCTTTTTTCTTTAATTCGAATAGTATAAAAAAAGACTGATACCGCTCATATCCCTTCTTCCGCCGGGTTGCTGGTATCTCATCATCGCATTAAGACAGAAAACCAAGGGAAACAGTTAGATAATGTGAGGATAACCTTTGGAGCCACTTTCAACAGATGTTATTACCATCAGAGCTACCTAGCCGTTTTACACGTGTTCGGTCTTTACGCCACTAGCTGTGCCTTCATACCGAGATGGTATTGATCTACTCATTTAACTCTCGACCTTACAAGTGTATTTGCCGGATGATGGAAAAACTTTTAACTGCACAAACAATTCAGTGCAATACATAAATACAATTTATTTTGGTTAGAAAACCACATGCCATTGATTTTTGCTTTAAGGAGTAACTAAAACAAATAAATCACAAGCAATGTGTTTAATTTTAAATATAAACCAATGTTCACATTAACATTGTACTGTTTCACTTGTCTTGTGCAATATCATTAAGTTCTTTGCATGGAAGACTTGAAATGTAGTATTAATTACCTCAACCAAATATTCCATGTGAGGTTGGTTATGTTGCAGATTAACTTCTTTCCTGTACTTGAGACAGTTTTGAAAAGCTGTGAAAAGTTGGGACTTGGAAGTTTCAAAGATGAGGTCCTTTCCCAGGCAGGCTCTAATGAAACACACTATTCAGGTGCTTCATGATAAATAACACTTGGGTGGGTGTCCACTACTTAAGGAAGACAAAAGCACCTCAAGTCAGGACATTCTAGCCTCTGCTGCATCACATTCCCAAAATGTTAGTGAAGAATATTGCGTCCCTTTAAGCAGGATAAGGGATTCCCTCACAAACACCAGTCTCAGGTATGTATATGTGCATCCCAGTCCAGTACTGCACTGGCACTGTCGGGTTTATCGGTCCAAAGCAGTAAGCTTGGATCAGCATTAAAACATCTTCCGCCAAATAGTGGGTGCGAAACCTTCAGAGCAACTGCTTTGCCAAAAGTGTTAAAAAGCAGAATAAGAGGGGGATGAAGGATAGAGGCATTTAAAGGAAATGACATAATTAAGTAATGAATCAGTGGTTTAAGCGTTGAGTGAGATGGAGCGGCAGTGGATGGAGAATGAATACAAAGTCTTTATAATGAAACAGTCTGCAATCATTTTGTCCCTCGGGTCATGGTTGACACAGCAAGAAAACAATTTCATTGGAAGATTTTACTGTGTGTTTCTGTAGTTTAGATAAAACCATTAAATATTCAACTTTATTTTGAAAATCCTTTCCCACCTTTGTTTAATGAAACCTAACGGTGCATCTTATTGAGGTCATGAAGAGTGCCTCTCATTAAACTTGCACTTGAAGACACCACACGAGTCATTTATAATAACACACTTCACTGTAATATAAACTGAATCGGCACCAGGAGACACTATGATATAAGGAAGTCAAAAAGGTCTGCATTTATTCAGGCTATTCCAGCACTATGGCACTTTATAGCATGCAGCACTTTCCCTTTCTTCTTCAGCTGGAAGGTAAGGAATCCCTTAAAGCATCAAACTTTTTAGGGCCGAGCTTGCAAAGGATAAAATAACAAGAAAAAAGAAAATGCAAACCTATGGAAGAACTATTTTTTTTTTCTTGCTTGAAATACATTAATTTTAATGAGAACGTAAGGGCCTTTACTGGTGCTTTAAAGCTACAAACTCATCTGGTTTGGGGAAGTTTTAATGATGAAAGCAAATAATCTCCACTCTCATAAACACGGTATCCAAATGATCCAGACTCATGATCCGCCACTAATTTCACTAATCAGAACTTGTTTTTGTTTTGGGCTGGGGAATATGAGAGATGAATCAAGACAGAAGGAAGAACTTACATTAAAAAGGGGTGACAGCTCCACCACCACCACGGGCTTGCTGGGTTGCAGTTCTGGACGTATCGTCACTGTTAGGATCTTGGAGTTGATCACTGCAGGGAGGCTGCAAAGACACCCACAAACAAAACATTGTTATTTTCTCTAAAAGAACTCTACTGTGCATTGAAGTTTGGTTCAAACTGTTTGTATGATTTTGAATGACAAGAAAAAGTACTGCCGAGTTGTTTTATTATGCTGTTTGTCATACACACAAACTCAGAAACAGACCTAGCAAGTCCCCTGCTATGCTTCTGATGTTTTTTGAGTATGTATGCAAAATTGTATGAATAAAACGCATTAGAAAAAAGTCAATGAGGAAAAAAAGACAAAGAAAAAAAAAATATCATTAGAAAGAGAGAAAGGCGAAGCTAGCGACTGAGTGAAAACGGAACAGGGGACCTATTGCAATTCAGCAGAGCCACAGGGAGAAAAGGGTTTTAACAGATCCACAAACAAGACCACTGACCTGAAAAAAAGAAAACGGCCAAGGGCCGGCACACACACACACACCATATCACAGTGGCGCTTTGACAACCTCCTGATTCCTCCTCTCTTCTATTTTTGCATGTGCCATACTAGTTTTAGAACCCACTAGGCCAGCACCCATTCGAAGCAAAACAAAGTTAAAACATAAAAGGAAATGTAGTTTTTTTGGGAGATCCAAGACATTTGGCAGACACATGGAAAGGAGAGAAGCAATAGAAACATGAGAGAAATTGGAGGTTGGAATTAGATAGAGAAGAAAAGATGAAAGGGCACAGAAATAGAAAGGTAGTGAGAAGGGAAACTCATATGGAATTCTGTCGGAGAAAGTATCGAGAAAAAGATGCAGAAACTCAAAACGAAGGGACAGAAAAGGGGACATTTGTGAAAAAGTATGACCACTTAGTCAGCGGACTCACTTAGGTGCTGGTAAGATGGCGCCCAACGTCCTGTACAAGATGGCTCCGATGACATAGTACATTGGAGGCTCTGGCTCCGCCTCCCCCTCCGTCTCCGTGCGCTCTGGAACAGAGGGGTGACCAATCAGAATAACTAAATGCCATGGTTTACCTAAATCGTCTTCAAAATCTGCCACAAAAACGTTCATTTGCATCTTCACCTCCAGCACTTGTGCAGAGACATCGGATTCCGAAGTACAAGTACAGCTAGAGATCTATGGTAAGACTTTCTAAACTCCCGTGTTGGATTAATGGATCATTGCAGCAAATCAATAATTCAAATATCAGCAAGAACAGAACAAACGTTGTATGTTGACTGGGAATATATATATGGGAAATGATATTCTACACCAAGCCTGCAAATCTGACATTTACATCAGAGGTTGGAGAGTGCTGGCATTTGTGATTGATTTTAACTGATAAAAGGGTAATTTTTTGTAAATAAACTAGATGCAAAGTTATCTATTAGTTGATAAAAGAAATGGGGAGTGATTTTGATTTGATCCGTGTCATCAACCCACAATTTCATCCTGATTTACATTAACTCGTGAGCTGGCGCTGCTAAATGCTCTGTTGACAACATAAAAATAGGAAGTCGGGTAATTGCAGCGCTTGGCATGACAGCCACATATTCCAGACTTGGATGAAAATGTTTGACATCATCAAGTGCAAGATCTTGTTTTCACACTTTGTGTGGGTAAATACACAATATCTGTCAATTGGTTTGTCTTTTAGCAGCTCAACTATTACCCAGCAGAAGCAATATTTCTAAAACCAACTCCATTAATTTAAAAACTCTTTAAATCTCTGTTTCAAATCCCCTTTCTTCCTCCGTCAGCACTCGCCATTCTCTTCCTGATATTTTGCTGTTCTCTTCAACTTGCACCGCTCACTTTTGGTATTCTTTTGCCAAAAAGACAGTTTCCCAAGGAAAAGTGGTGTTCCTCTGTGAATGTCACTTTGTTTATTGTGAGGAAAGCAAAGGGAAATGGGGGAAAAAAAGCAAAAGGGGACGAGGTCATGTTGAGGGATTCCACTCCCACTTTTGCCCTTTCAGGCTGAGAGAAGCAGGAGAGGAGCAATGGCACAGAGAGAGGAAGCGAAAGAGGGGGCTGATGCTATCAGACAAACACGGTGACTCATCCAAAACCTGTCTGCCTGCTGAAGAGGTAATATTCAGAAAGCTACGCAACGCGGATGAGGTGCGTAGAGCGGGAGAGACGGAAAGATCTCAACAGTGGGGGGGAGGGGGGGGGCAATTGTGAGGAAGCAAAAAACAGATCAAAGTCAGCGAGATGATGGATCCTAATTGGACAGTGTCTGCAAAGGCATGCAAATGAGAAAGTCAGTGTTTTGTGGGTAAATGGTAAATCACTGCATGATGGGGGGGGGGGGGGGGGCACTCCCACGCAAGAGGATGATTAATACCACAAAGGCACTCAATCACCAAACCCTAATTTCCCATGAACAGACCTTTTGTCACTCTTCGCTGGCTGAACATCTAAATGATTGGTGGTCAGCTGTATTCCAGCAAAATGGTGAACCGCCAGTCAGCAGCTGTGAACTTCAATACGCTATTTGTCAGGAAAAGATATGCTTGGAGTTAATGCGGAGTCATGATTTGTGGTTTTAATCAAAGTTCGAAAGCTCCATCCAAACAGTTCTATCAGAGTTACTCCTTTCATTCTTTCCGCTCTGTGTTGGATGTTTTCACTTTTGGAAACAGGCACAGACATGTTTTAGGAAAGAGCACTTTGGAAAAACATTCATTTCATGCAATTGAACAGACTTTGCGGTTAATTTGGAAAAAGTCAAAAAAATGAATTGACTACAATTATGTCCTTTAAGAGTCTGTGGTTTCATTATTTGCAGTATTACCAAATAACAGTCAAGCTGTTTATTCTTATAAATATAGAACATGCATTCATTTCTTTGCCAAAAGGTGAATGAGGCGATCGGTAACCCGTGCATGTCAGTATGTAACACGTGGAGCTGGAACCAGGACTTCATTAGCTTAATTAAACAGGAAGCAGGTGTTAATAGGTGTCTCCTTACAGCTCAGCCACACGCTTACCAACACCTCCGTAGCTACCGAAGCGACTTTGTTTACTGTACAAACACGAGCTGGGGACGTACTTCTTGTCAACTCATTGGGAGGTTGCCATATTATCATTCCAAGAGCTCTGTTTATGTATCTCTAGTATTTGTATTAACAATTAGATAAATGTACTGGAAGGTATAGCTTCAAACTTTAAAGAGAGTCAAGCTTTCATTTTGGCCATTTGCCACAGGCACCAGTGTTTGAGCTGAGTAAGGCCATTTCACCCTTTTTTTTGTATCTCTGTGCTTAATGGAAAGATTTGAAAGTGGCATCAATATCCTGAGCTCACCTTTGTCAAAAGAACAATGTGGCTTTTTCCCTAAACGTCAAACATTTTCAATCAGATACACATTTAGTTGGGCAGGAATCTACAAATTCTCTGCTCAAAGGTAATATTTTGAAATTCAAGCCTCTAATCAGCGCACCGAGTACCAGTCTCTAACCGGTAATCAGGTTTTACAAATCTGAGGTCATTGCCGGCTGGTAGGTTTGGATATACGCGTGTGTGTAGCTGTGAATGTGTGAGAAAGAGAGACACATCCGAGGAAGGAAAGGCGTTTGTCACTTTAAAAACCGGTGAAGAAGATTCCCAGCCTCTGCCCAGTGAAGCGATTCATGAACCTATCAATTGGCTGTGTGCATGTGCAACTGTGTGCGCGCGAGCACGCACAAAAGTGCCAAAGGGCCCTTATGAACATATTTAAGCTGTCCATCGGAGATAGGCTTTCATTATGGGTTAAATGAACCAATCAACCTGATAGCAAATCAACCGAAGACCCCAAAGGAAGAGCCATGGGAAGAGGCACCGTTGCCACAAATATAACTAATAACGCAATAACAACAACATGCAGTTCGGATTAAACAATTCATGAAATGGCGTGTGCAAAAAAAGGCATTGGCACGGAATGTCGTAGGAAAGAGAAAATTCCATGTAGCCGATCATTTTTATTGCACCACAAGCACGGCAGTGAACAACCGATTCTATGTAAAAGGATAACGGATAAAACATAATAAAATAATAACATCCATCCTTTGAAGTATATGAGTTTGCCGTTCCATTAAATCTAGAAGAACGCATGAACCGGTTGTGTTTTATGAAAGCGAGATGAATGGTTGGCTGGATGAAGAGCACCTTACATTCGTGCATTATAATGAGACAGAGCGAGTACGTGAGCGGCAGTGAGGTGCTCGGAGGGTAAGCTCACAGACCGCCAATCAAAGGGAGTCTGTGTCATCAGAGCAAGTCAGAGGTCAAAGGAAGCTCGGCTCTCGCGGGCCTGCGGCCTCTCTGAACTTTAATTTGGGCGTGGGGCGGGTTGCCAGACAGGATGTCTGCCAGTGTAATTTCCAGTGGGTAATGACCTTTGCCTTTAGTCTGTGGTGGATAATATCTGCCACAGCAATTCTTGACTAATGCAAGACGCGCTAAGTCTCCTCTTAAAAAAAACCCTCTTAAGCTTCCTGTTGTTTTCTTTCACTTTATGCTCATCACAGTTTGTTGGGTGTATGGAACACCTCATTTTATTAAAAAATATTCAGTGGTGAAAACTGTATAAGGACTTGATAGTTTCAAGGCGATTTGACACACTTTCTCACAGATGAAAGACCTGCATTTTTTTTAGAAGCCCTCCAGACCCTCTTTGCAGTCCAAATTATTCTCAGCGTTACCCTTCGACATCCTCGAGAAGCTCTCTATCTGCTTTCATGAGGACTCATCTCTGAGAGTTGGAATCACCACCGGGATAGCTTTTTGATCCGACCTCGGCTGGTGAGAGGGTTGAGGGGTGAACATTTTCTCTTACTTACTAAAAGAGGAGGAGTGAGGATGACGAGTAAAAAGGATCCAGATCAGATTACTGGAGGAAAACAATATAGCACTGATCTTTTATGTTTATGTTTTATGTGCGCTACATGCCTGTGTGTTAATAGATTGGTACCAAGCAACTTATTTGGCAGTCATATTCATCTTACTTACCTTCAGCTGGGATGACAAAGACCTCTTTTGGGATGTAGAGCTTGTCCTCTGCTGTTCTGGCCCAGTCCTTCATACCTCTGCGGCCCTTCATGGGGAAATTGATATCACTGGAAACTGCTGACACCGGCTCTCGCTGGACGGTAATCACTGTAGAAGTAAAAGATATATCACATGGACTGCGGTGGAAAGAAAACTGAGGTTTAGAAGAAAAGAAAAAAAACTGACCAAAACATCTGAAAACATTTGGAACGTCAAGTTTAGAGTTACAATTGTAAATGTGGTGAGACAACAGATAAGTTGCTTAAAAAAGACTCTTTAAAATGACTCTTTTAAATAACGCTCTTGGCTCAGCTTCACTGAGGATGAAGAATAGTTAAACCATGTAAGCCACATTCTGATCTTATCCTTAGAATTATGTGAATAAGTGTTTTTCTCTGACATGACAATTCTTTGTCACGTGGCAGCATTGTGTGATGCTTACTGAGGTTGCTGGTGACCACCAGGAAACTCTGGAAAGGCTTCTGGGCTTCTCCGATGAGGTGGATGAAATCTTCTATTATCCTCATCAGCAAAGCAGCACCGGGAGTGACCTGTGGATTGTGGGGGCGGAGCGAGGTTAGCAGCGATCACAACATACGTAATAATTATCCTTTACAAACTTTCTGCTTCACCCACTGAAACATTTGCATCCTCTGCATTATTTACAGTGTGTTCCGGGGCGGTAAATTGTAGCCAAGTGGGACATAATATCAAAGTGTAACCATACATGGATTTAGGAGACTTGGTAACACAGTAGGTGGCCATTGATTATGGAGAAGAGTTATATAAAGCTATAGACACAGGAACACATAGAAACAGAGAGAAGGCCTCACCTGGTGGGCGTCTTCCCATTTCTCAAGATTTTCCATGTCCAACATCAGGCTTAAAACCTGGAAGAATTTCTAGACAGGAAACAAAGATGTTGTTAATGCATCAGAGCCTTTCCTTTTTGGTAATTCGTTCTGTTTGCATGTGCACTAAAAAGTTATTGTCCCCTAATGTATTAGCCTGCACCCACCAACCATTAGTACGGCAGCATTCCTCTGTACATAGAAAAATAAATAAATATTATATACCTGCAGTACTGTAGCAAGTACCGCAGTAGAATATCTATGACCGAATGTTGTTAGACATGAAAATAATATATTTCAACCGACGGAAGCTTCTTTTCCTTCTTAAAAGCTGTGAAAAGACCAAAAAGTTAGTTATAATTAGTGACTTGCATGTAGGGGGCTCAGAGGCTCAGCTCACCTGCACGTCGTCGGTAGCTGGGATGTAGGTTGCTCTTTTGAAGGTGTCCGTCACATTTCGCAGGATCTCCGTGGAAAAGAGAAGGTCACCACTGTAGTAGCTCCTCCTCTGCAAGAGCTCCAGGAGACTCCTAACGATCTGAGACATCCCCTCCCCGGCCAGGGTCCTCTGACCCTTCGCGAGATGCTCTCGTAACTACAATGCAGAGGAAGACACATTTAGAGTACTCTCACCAGTTCTCACCAGGCGAGATGATTCCATGCGTGCCGACTGGAACTTACTGCATGTAATACACATGTGACAAAAAATGTCATGAACAGAGAGCAAACCAAGGATTGCGGTTTTTACATCAAATGAAAGGACGACTTGGGACGTGAGCTCAGATGAGTGTTTTGGGTCCGTGGTAGATACAGAAGATTCATGTTGGGATTAATGTGTTTGTGCTTCAAATAGGTGAGCAAAAAGAGGAGTAGCTGCTCAACACATCAGAGACACATAGACAGAAAGCAAGACTGAGACTGTGAATTTCAAAGACTGAGAAAAAGAGAGAGACTGGAAGAACTGAAGATAACAGCAATCGCACACAATTAATTATTGACTCCTGGTGTTAATGAAAGGTTGGAACAGAAGCTAACAGTGCAATCAGCTCCGTCACGTACAATCCCTGACCCCATCTCCCTCTGCCATCAACGAGGAGATGAGATAGGGTTGAAGTTCACAGAGTAGGAAAATAGTCTCCCTGATGAACACATTCATTAGCTACGTTCATTAAATGATAGAGTGTGAGTGCAAAGCTCTCGGAAAGCTAATTAGAGATACCGGCAAATCCCGAGTACAGACGCGGCCCTGAATAAACTCTCTACAAAAGAAAGATGAACACAGGTACAGAATGGGGGAAAAAAAAGAAAAGTCTGATGAAGACGAGTTGTGATGGAAGGTGATCCTGCAACTGCTCAAATGAAGGAGAAATACACACATCGTGAATTTTCTTCTTGTTGAAGTTTCAGATCGTGTAGTAGTGGAAAAAGGTAACTTACAGATACATGTAAATGTCTATATTCAAATGAGACGCATCTGGCGAAGCTCGGAGGACCCCAGAAAGCAACTCCATTATTGTCCAGCATGCAACGACGACTAGCAGATCCTAGACAAAGAGGAGCAGAGAAAAAACGTATATATGAGAAATTTAGAAAGTAAAGCGGTCTGAGAACACATAATGTATCTGTTATCACTGCGACCAATAGACAGTGACTGTGAGTCAGGAAAGTCTTTATTCATTGCGAATGGACCTGTTATTGTGAGTACTATGCATGGGTAAATGAAGAAATATTTGAATTCTACATACAATACATGGTTTTCCCATTAATAACATTTAGCATTAAGGTGTTTGTAGAAGGGTTCATGCGAAATATTTTCCCTAGCCCAATAAATATGCACTTAGTGAACTCTGGCTGTGCATTTAAGTGATAGGGCGACGTAATTAAAGCAGTTTCAGATTTATTTGAATTGAGTACATTTATTTACCTTACATGTAATGCTTGTGAAATTTAAATGGTTTTCTGGAAACCTACCAAATTAATGCAGTCCTCTTTGGATGTCAGAGCCCACACCATGTTTGAAAAGTGTGGAACAATGGACAACAGGAATTCTCAACCACATCGGCTTTGGGCTTTAAATTCTGACAATGGAAGTGTCTAAAAATAATTGATGGTTGTCATTGTTTTGGCGTTTGGTTCTTTATTTCTGGCCTTGTATCTAGCTAACTTTAGCTACTGAGTTGTAAGATCCCATTTACGGGGATACACTTGAAACTACCATATTTTAAAGCATATCATGGAACTGACCGGTAGTGTTGGTTGGACACTTGTTGTAGACGGTTTCTCCAGCTGAGGCTCTCTTCCATGACATAGAGAGAAGCTGCTCTTCTTTACATATCTCATGAGGAGCTGTAGAGGTGAGAAATACATTGAAAGGGTGAAATGAAGCACCGTCTGCAAGGCACGCGGAAAATAATAAAAAATCACTACGTGCACACTACCACAGACACACGTACATAGCAGCAAAAAAAGGGAGACGGAAAAGCACCAAAAACAAGATTCAAATCAATGTTCTCCTGCTGCAGCTCCCAATCTTATTCCCTTGTACATTTCTCAGTGCTCTCTATCAGTGTCACTGCCTCGGTACAGTGTCTCATTCCCTCTTCATCTTAGCCCTTCTCTTTATTCATCTATTTTCCCCCTCCCTTCTCTTTCATAACCCTGATGAAAAATCGGGGGAGAGCACTCTGAAGATATTCCGGTGGGGAGGGAGAGGGGGGGAGGGTGGCAGACGAATGTTGGCAGCATCGATGCAGAGAGATGAAGAGGGACGCAGACGGAGGAGAGAGGGAGAGAGAGAGAGAGAGAGAGAGATGCTGAAAGCTAGAAAATGTGATATGATGTTCCCCCTGAAATGCCAACAGATGAGATCCCCGTCTTGTGTAAAAGAGGTTTGGGAGCTACTCAAAACAAAGAGGTCATGGAGGAGGCTGCACTCAGAAGATTATTATTTGTAGCTTGTCGGAGCTCAGAGCAACCAAATACACATGTGGCATTCGGGCTTGTACAGAAAATGCACTTTCATTTTAAAAACCGCACACAACGCTTCAGTCAAAAGGTATGCTTATTAAAACACACTATTTTCTGCAGCTGCTGACACTCTGACGTTAGACGTCTATCCCACTAACAGGCAGAGAAACAGAAAGAGTGAAAGCAAGCGAAAGACAGCAGGTGTGATGGAAACAATGTTAAAGAGGAGAGATATGAGGAGAAACGGAATACCCTCGCAGGTAACTTGAGAAGATACAGGGATAGCGCGACAAGGGGAGGAAGTGCGAAATCAATAACGAGGCAAATGTGGACGGGTAGGTGAATTGACAGACAAGAGGCGTAAAGATTAGAAGAAGACAGACATTGCAATCGGAGCCTTTGGCTGTGGTGCGAACCACTGGGAATCACTTTCATTCTGCCAGAGAAAGTGTGAATTTGTATAGTTTGGGCTCACACAGATACGCACATGCGTTTCTCTCTTATAGGGATCAGCATGCCGAGAAATCCACCCACACAAAATAACAAAATGTCTCAGGCAAAAAGTGGTGTAGTATTGACACAGAGTTTTCAAGCATGACTAGTATGTACGTAGACCTACATAAGGATTTTCACTTATTTAACAAGCAAACACACACTGACCAGGGCACTTCTTCTCATTACAGGACCGGACCTCCTCTCCCGAGCCTTCGCACGGGGAGCCCTGCAGTCCGGTGCCTTCACACATCCTGAAGCGACGCTGGGAACCGGAGTCGCATGTCTTGCTGCAGAGACTCCAGTGGTTCCAGTTTCCCCAGTTACCTCCACCTGGAGCCCAACCGGGGAAGTCATGGGAGCGGGGGAGGAGTAAGGGTAGCAGGGAACATGAGACCCGTGTGTAAAGTTGAAAAAATAATGGATGGTGCCAAACTAATGCATAATAAGACACCTTACCACTGCAGGAAGGGTTGGTGCATTCCCTGCTCTCCTGGTGGGGGCCCTTACATTCGGCCCAGCCGTGCACCGACGCACTGCAGCGCCTCTGCCTCTGCTCGCTTCCCGTGTTACAAGTCACGCTGCACCTCGACCAAAGCCCCCACTCCAACCACTGGCCCTCCACTGAACAGAGGGGGGCAGGGGGGGGAGTAGATGTGGAGGGACACACAGGGATTTCGGGATAAATTGATTTATGAAGGAGGCAAAAGAAAAAGGCACAAAGGGAGAGGAGACAGGACAGAAGAATGAGTACAAGTTAAAAGACTATAAATCAATTGAAGAGGCGATTTGTTTTTTTCCATAGATAGCAACAAAACAACACACTTTATGTTGCTACGGACATTTTAAATAGTTTTTAAATGCTTGATGAAATAGCTGATTGCAATTCCTTTCATGCTGTGTTCACAAGAGTTGACACAGACTACAGATGTTGTATTTTCATTTTCAGTGTAATTAGAAAGGCAACTGATTTCAACGCTTAAGTCATGTAGAAATAGACAAATGAAACCAACTCATTAATAATAGAATCCAGCACTTCCTGTCAGACCAGGCTGGAATACCAAACCACTTCACCAAAGACTGATCACACGCACAGGTGTAATTAAAGCCATAACCGTCACCTTTATTAAGGGAGCAGTGACGGTGTAATTGAGTTGTCGAATGAAATATGCAAAATCCCAAAGAAATATGATAAACACAAAAAGGGAGATTAATCATTTATTGTGAGTGCAGGAAACATCTTTTGGTTTGTCATCAACTTCGAGGCTGGTTACAAGACAAATCTGAGGACCTGTGTCACAGAAAAGAACACAATGTTCTTCGGTGAAAATCAGCAGATGGAAATATGTGACGAATAAATTGCTGTATAGGTCTTTGAGTTAGGTGTTTCACATTTTTGGTTAAGTCAAAATTTGACAAATAAACCAATTACAGACCTGTGACCATAACTATTGATATTTCAGAATACTGTTGATTAAAGGGACAGTAGTATCGTTTTTTTGGTGACAATACATCTTCCTCCAAAATGTACTGAATGGTTAACGTCATTCTAGTTGAATGAAAAAGGATGCATGGATGAGGAAGGCGGTCTTTAGCCTTGCAAGCTTCTCTGTAGGTTATGTATGATTGAACAGTAGTCTTATTTTTCTTTCTATTTGAACAAGAAAAGCAATTCAAAGTGAGACCTGTTCTTTTTCTCCCTGGTGAGAGTGATATATCGAGGCACACATTTTAACCTACACACAGGGGCTTTAGGTAGCAGATAAGGTGAAATACAGCGTGGTGTAAATGTATTTGTCTGGTTCTCCCAAGTGGGAAAGCATTGCCAACTCTCCTTGGTAATGTGGTCAATCAAGCAGCGTGCGGCTGTTACTGTGCTGGTAACAGCACTGTGTACGGGATGACATTCACCAAATGAGCAGAGGGAGCATGAGTGAGCTTGAATCTAAGTGTGAACGTGACATTTCCCAGAGTCGTACTCTGATTAACTAAAGTGACAGGTCTGGAACAGCTTCCAAACACAAGAATAAACCATCTCATCCTCTTCCCTTCACTGTGAAAACACTTGCTCCTTGAAAAATGCTGGAATGTTGCAGAAATGAGTGGTGATTGTAAACAACTTTTGCAGAAGTAGCAAAATAATTGATTTTCAATTTGTAAGTTAATATTATAAGAACTGATGAAATAAAATTAATTATTCAGACGAAACCTCATAAAGCAAGCAAAAATATATCGGCCTAAGTGTCAAATTTGTACAAACTGTACAGTGGAAATCATTAGTCAGTTAAAGAATGTAAGTATATGATTCGCAGTGAGATCCAATCACAGACACACACATGTGCACACACACGGGATCCATCAAAGCTCTCGTTTCTATACATGGCAGTTTCTGCCAAAAGGGCTATGATGGTATTTCAAAGTGCCACTGCCTTTGAACTCCTCAAAGCACACTGTATCTCTTGTGGAAGATTCACATACTCATACATAAACACATAAACCGTATGAGGACACTCATACAAAGATTTCCTGAAGGCCCTTGAAGGAACAGCCTCTCCTTTTCCCAAACGCTCTATTTCTATCCCTGTTCCCAAAACAGCATGGCAAAACATCCCAGAGGCGAGACTTTGGATTATGTTGTCTCCCTATTCCTCCCTCTTTGAGACATAACTTTGCAGCCTATTTGTCTGGCAATAGGGATATTTTTGCTTCATTTAAATATTAACACTATAGAAAATCTTGCTTTGAAAAACATAAAAAAATAAAAAGCTCAATAAATATATATTGGTAGTTTTGGAGTGAGAGAACAGAAAAAAGGCAAAACCAGGCTCCAGCAGCGTTCACACATATATAAATATATATATACAGTAGGATACCTAAGCAGCAATAAATAAAAAGCACTTACCCTGGGATAATTGCTCAGCTGTGAGGGATTACATTCTATACACGCAGTCTCACTCAAACTGAAATCAATTCAGGAAATAAAAAGGTTGTTGTTGAGAAAAGCTGCCACCAATTTCGAAATGAACAGTCTTGTGTTTTAGTGTCGGTGCATCCATTAATGCCATTATCCCAATGCTATGTAGAGACCATTCTCAATCTGCCAACAAAGACAGCGTGTATCAATTAAAATCACTGAAATAAATACTCCCTTCTAATGCCAATGCTTTCAAAGTAAGTGGTTTGCTAATGGGATGCTTGAGATACAACATTTGAATTGTACGGTGGCAGTGAGAATGCCACGGGTGTACTTTAAGTGTTGAAATGCCATAGGTTTCTCCTTTGGGCCAGATTTAGACTGTGTTCTTTCAAATGAGTGGCTGAGGTTGGCTAGAATTTACCCTACTAGAGGAGTCTTCACCTCTACATATGTTCTGTGAGAGGCTGCAGAAGTCATTGTTCGGAACCTGCCTGGCTGTCTTTTGACAGTCTGCTCTATTGAGATGTGATTTAAGTCCTTTTTTTACCTTTTCTCAATGCAACCTGAAAAAGATGTTTCAGCATGCCAAATTGAAATGAAGTGCTTTGGTACACTTGCCATGAGAATTAGATGGGGCTGCTCCAGTAACGTACGGATGTTTGTTTAGGTGTGTTGCCCTAACAGGTAACCTCGAGACAACAACAGACCTTCACCGCAGGACTCCCTCGGCAATCAAAACCAAATCCAAGTCCAAACAAAAGGCTTCGTCTGGTTATGACCGCTCAGGATGGCGGAGTGAAAAAACCCCGCTGAGAATCCCATGGCTTACCAAAAATGAATATGGAAGTAAGAGACACATTGAAGATGAGAATTTGGGTATCTCCATTAGTATGCTTGATACACCCAAGCCTAAATTTGTATTGTATTTTTTGATATCTGCCATAATCGCAAGGAAACAAGGTGCAAACAAATAGTGGATAAAAACTTTTTTAAACAGCAGGCAAAATGTAACAAAAAGGAGAAGGAATGAACAAATTGAGTAAAACGTTTGAGAATTAAAAGCCTTATTATATCCGATACAGAGAAAGAAAATCATAAAAAAAAAAAATGTGCCACTTTTACACCCAAGAGCAGCAAGTTATTACAGTCGGCATGATGTGACATGGATTAGCATTAGTCCTGACCTTGGCAGGAGAAACAGTAAATTGGTCACCGTCTGCCCTGGAAAAGCTCTAATGGAAGAAAAAAGTGTAGTCACTCTGATCCTTGTGATTTGGAGGAAAACAAAGAAAAAGTCATGCATGAGCAGGCGGAGAGGCAAAGAGTGAGAAACTGGGTGTGTGATGTAAATGGGTATGGTACTAACCAGGACACACTGCTATGTTGCAGAGTTTGGTCTGAATCTCGGGCCGTCCACAAGCCACTGCAACGCCTTCCTTTACACACTTCCTGGTTCGCGTCCTGGAGCCCCGCCCACAGGTCACAGAGCACAGACTCCATAACGACCACTCCTCCCACAGCCCATGCACTGCAAACACCCACAAACGCACAACATGGGAATGAGGAATGAGGGAGGGAGGGTTCGGAGCATCCAATTGCAGGCACGGGGGTTTTGAGAATGAGAGAAACATGAGATATTAAATAAGTCCAAGCACATTCCTCAAAAAAAAAAAAAAAAAAAAAAACCTGAATGAGGTTACCTTCAAACCTGCACAAAACCAATCTAGTGCTATTGGAAAAGAAGCACTGAGAATGATGCTGCACTTATAAGCTGCTACATGGAAAGAAATGGAGGTTAGGAATGAATATATTCGGCATTTAAGGTAATGCATCCCCGGGCATGACAGGGAAATGTGGTGTGTTTGCCTCTGCAATATTCAGAGCCTTCAGTAATTAGTGAGTTCTGCCTTCGTTGTGTTTCCTCTTTCTACCACATGCCCAACTATTTCTTTGCAACATTTGACAATGAAATAATTTATATATAATCAAAATAGAGTAAATGATGAAAAACGAGTTACAAAAAAAAAAAAACGTTGCAGATAATGAATGTAGTTTTACTCAAAGTAAGATCTCGCAGAAATAGGTCTACTTGATCCGTGTTTTGATACTGGTAGATTTTGCCGCAAACAATGGCTTAAATAACCGATTTGAGATGGTAGAAACAATAACCGAGACGATCAAAGACATGTTCAATGGGAAACTCCAAAGATAGCGAAGTTTAATTAGTAATTTTTTAACAAAATGTCGAACGTCAAGAGATTCATATCTGATGGACGTGTGAGATTATAAACAGATTTCAAAGAAAAAATATTTGGTCTAATAAAGTTAAAAACTCACAGGCCAGAAAATGGAGGGACTTTTTTTTTTAAACAATATTTCTGGAAGAAATGTCGAGCCACAGGAGTTTAAGCTATGTTGAATGAGAGGAAAGAGAGGGGAGAGGACTTGGGGAGATGCTAGAAGAAAAATAGAAAGCAAGATGTAGAGATGGGGAGGTACAGAGGGAGATAAAGTTAGAGACAGCAGGATGGATATTGCTGCTCCTGTGTTGAGCAAAGCTAAATAAATCATGGCAATAAATAATTAAGTCTACTCTGTGAAGGAAGGCTCAGAGGAGGAGTAGAAGGCTCAGAGAGAAGATGACGGTGGTATTAGAAAGTACGGAAACACAAGGAGCACATAAATGCAGATATATAGTTAAATTCAGCACAATATGGTATCTGTGCTATAAGTTGTAAAGAAAAAAAGAAAAAAACATTTGCGTAACATTTGAGTACAGCTGATCATAATGGAATGATCTTTCAGCTCATTTGCCTTGTTAAACTTGAGTCCAATGTTGGCACCAGTTATTTTTAAATTAAAACTTTAATTTTAAAAAGTTTAATTTTATATGAATACACACACAACTTATACGCAATTAAGCCATCAATAAGTAATTAAGCCCTAAACTTGAAGTAATGTTTAGTTTAAGTCATACTGTGGCAAACAACTATTCCCAATTTCATTTATTTTAAATGGATCGTTACATGGCTCAACAGTCAGAGCCATTAAATAAAGCTTTGTTAGCTTTTAAATTGCAATTTAGTAACAAATCTGTTGAAGGTCTTCTGTGGAGAAGTTGTTCAAGTATTTTAATGCAGGATCGTGGCAATAGTTTTGTGCTGAACTACTTATGCCAACATATGTTGATGTTAAACTTGGGACAAGATTTATTTTGAGAAAATGCAATTTAATGAGTCAACAGGCACGCTCAAGGTGGAAGCAGATACTTCGCGAAACATTCTTAAGCAACAGAAGTAGCGTATTTTCGCGACTATAAGGCGCACTGGATTATAAGGCGCACCTTCAAAGAATCGCCTATTGTAGAACTATTTTCCTATAAAGGGCACACCGGATTATAAGGCGCATAGAATAGAAGATACTGCAGTAAAACGTTTGACTGGGGCTGCGTTATGCATCCACTAGATCGGGCTGTGCTAAATCAAACTTTATTAAGCGTTCTGAAAACTCTTCACTCCCATGGTAACGTTGTTCAAACGTTAATGTGGATATTAACAATATCTCTGAACCTCCAACTTTTGTTCTTGATTAATGAAAACATTATTGGCAAATGCTTTCGTGCATCGTGCACCGAGAGGCAGCGCTGGAACAGACGGTGGCGCCTTGCGGCGGACCGTCAGCTCGATCCAGAGATCCAACTACGAGCTTTTTAACTAGCTTTAATATACGCTGTTGGAGCTGGAATTACCGCGGCTGCTGGCACCAGACTTGCCCTCCAATGGATCCTCGTTAACCAGTATGGATCAACCAATTGAGCCATATATATGGCGCTCCGGATTATACGGTGAGAAAAAAAAGGATTTTAAGTGCGCCTTATAGTCGCGAAAATACGGTAAGTTGATATAAGAAACTTAAAAAAACAATACAAATCCGTCAGTTATCTTGTCCACTACGTTAATATTTTTATTTTTGCATCAACAGCAGAGGATTGAAATACATCACGTATTCATCTGAATCCATATCTCTCAGACCCAATATAAGCGTATCTGAAGTCTGACGGCAAAACCAATCAATTAGCCTATAAAATCCAGCTGCAGGCAGCTTTTGGACAAAGACACATTAAAAGGAGAATATATCAATTGGATACGGCAAGAAGGGTCAAAGCACATAAGCAAACTAAAGAGCGAACGTGATATAAATGTCTTCAGATGCTGGGTTATGTGGTATTGCAATACCTTTTAGCGAGTAGTGAAATCGGTATACTGATATTTCCAGTCACATACAAAAAGAAGTATACGGCTATTGTGTCAATTCTCTACATCATGACACCAGCATCTATAAGATCTCCTGTTAGATCAGCTGTGCACGTTACAAGGGGAGTTATGTCAGCAGGGTTTTAGTCACAGAAGGAGGTTGAAAAGAGCATGTTTACAGCAGCGAGCACACAGAATAAAATAATTTAATAACACAATGTTCAGCGGTAAGCCAACCACAAAGGGATATCTCTGTGTCTCATAACAGAGTGAAAATCAACTTTAAAGATCTGAAAATTCCCATCTGTGAGAGTTAGATTCAAGTTACGTAGCTAAAAAATGTGCAAAAAAAAGAAGCACAAAGAGCCCAATGACTCACTTCCAATGGCGCCCGCTTGATACAAATGAAAGCATGCTCAAATAAAAGATAAAATGTCAACTTCATTCATTTAAACAAATTCTTACAAACAAGGTCAAAGATTTGCATCGCCAGAAAGCATTTTTCAAAATATATTATGATTTTGATTACTTATTTCCAGCTTTTTCAAAAGCATGGTATTAAACATGAATCATATTGATCGCAAAAATGTTCTTCTTACATCATCAGGCAGTATTATTAAGCATTTTATGTCATAGGCTGTGTGCCTTTATATCTTTGTGCGTTTGCCATATGCATGATTCTGCACAGACTCCGTGACTGCATCCTTGAATGCCCCCTCAGTCTCCAGCTAAAATGATTATGGGAAGAGTGATGTTGCAGCGTTTGACTACGCACTGACCCAGACATACTGTATTCATAATGCGCCATTGTTCAACTCTGTGTTTTAAATGTCACTGAATCTATAGCAAATGAGCAGAAGCTAAATAGAACCAAAAGAGGGGAACTACTTCACTTGGCACGCTTTGGGGCATGAATGCATTCTACTTCGGTGCACTTTCTTTAAAAAAAAAAAAAGAAAATTGTAATTTGCCAGACCAATTAAAGCCTAGTTTGCTTTGTCAAGTGCCAGACCATTACTTAAAATTGATTATATGTATAACCTTAACTTTGGAGTTTTACCCATGAAAAAAATGAGGAAAAAAATATCCATTTTGACTTCATTGGCTTTCTGTCCAAGCTTCTTTGATGTTCCCTAACTCTTGCAAACCAACATTCACACAAGCACAGAGATGTGCCCAGAGACATATCCACCCACACAACATACCCGTTCTCATAAGTCCTAGTTTGAGCACCGACACAAATAAACGGTAAAAAGCAGAACAGAAAATTCTGGCATTAGGATGGTCTGGGAGAAACTTTGAAACAACGTGTACATCAATGTTGCCTGTGTGCAAATACAATTGTGAGTATGTTTCTAATTGAAAAAAAATGTATCAGTATGAAGCAGTGACAAGGATCTGTGCTCAAAAAACAGATTGATTGTGAGCGTTGGGTTTAACGATCACTGTGCCCGTGTATATATAATCCATCCATAGCATTAACTGATTTATAGAGTAAACATACTGGCAACATTATTTACATTGAAATTGTTAAAAATAGTTAGTGTTGTTTTAGTATTTGGATGGATTGGAAGTTGAAACGATTTCAGTCATGATTAAAGTGCCTGTGTGCGTTTCTGTGTCTGCCTCTGTGTATTGTTCTGTATGTATTTGTTTAACTGGCTACGAAGAACACAAAGCTTAAATCCAGCAGCAAAGAGATCAGGCAATCAAACAAACAAAGGATTCTAGCGCAAATTAAGTCAAAGTAGAAAGAAAAATAGGATTGTTAAAATAATTAAAGACTTAAGTCTCCTTCATACCACCCTCACGTTCCCAGTCTGTTTGAATTTGATGTGATTCCATTCAGGCAATCCCAAGAGTGCCCCTACAGCCCTCCACAACCACATCAGAAAACATCAGAGGAGTTGAGGAAGAATTAAATAATAAACGGAACATAACCAGCAACCAATATCCCATCAAAGAGCGGCTGAGGGTATTTATATCGACACTGAATGGAAAATGAGGCACTTAGACATACAAATCGTGTTGGTACATCTGCATAAAAACAAGATTAGCATAGGCACCAACCGGGAAGGAAAACATCGCTTTTGCTTTCTTTCTTTTTTTTTTTTTCTTCATTCGGGGGGCAGTTGAGAAACATGAGTACAACACTGACCGACTCCTAACTAATGCATGAAAGCACACGTGCTCTAAATACAAAATGAAGTATACTTCATTATGTAGAATAGAACACCCAAAATTGCCTTTTAATTATAATGACAATTCACATACAACAATGGACAAAGCTAAAAAAACACCCACAATTTATGCCGACAAACAAACAGAGAAGGAAAACTAGGTATAAACATCATAAACACACACACACACACACACCTATCCTGTGCACAATGTACAGACAGACATATAAATGAATGCAGTATTTGCTTGCGGGTGAGTCGACAAAAATACTCAAGAGTGAGACGCCACATAAAGGAAGGTTGACTCGTACTTCAATCTATTAATCACCGTTTTTCACTGATATATGCACATATTTCCAGTGTATCAAGATAAGCGTATTAAACCCTGAGGATAATGCTTCCTACGAAACATTTCTCATCCACTAACTCTTAAGTAACTAATGGGCTCAAAGGTCTTGTCTAACGATGTGGCAGTATAAACGTAGCGGTTAAGCCCAGTGACGACGCCAGATGCTGTGACGCTGACATTTAGACAGCAGTCGCCCCACGTTTGCTTTGAGTTATCTGTCCCAAGGGAAGTTATGGTCATGACTTTTCATTTTACGGCCCCTATTCAAATGTAACAATGTTGTTATTAGAATGGGCGTGGAGGACGTTCACGCCGTCCTTCTGTAGGTATCATTGGGATCAGAGAGGTTAACCTTGAGACTAAGCCACTACATACCAGAGTAATGTGAGTGTTTTGTTTATACGGTTTAACAGCCAGGACATCGAAAAACTAGTTCTGCCATTATTGTTTCTAGACAAATAGCATATTTCCATTGGTTTCTGGTGGAGTTTTGGTCTTAAAAGAACTGCATTGATTTGGTATTGCACACTTGACTAACAAATAGTTTAAAAAAAAGAAGGAAAAGAACATGAATACAGACTTTGGTATATCAAGCATTTACCCTTGTCAAAACTTGCACCTATATCAACCACCCATTGACCAATGGGTCATGTGCTACTTTTGGATAATGCGGCCTCAAGCTGCTAACTTCAAGCATGAAGGAGGAGCAGGCTACAGAGATCCCATCCATGTTTTCTTATCTTTCTTTATCTTTAAACCTGTGAGATCTAGTATGGTAATATTGTTTAAAAATAAATATACGTTTGCTTGTCTGCAGAATAAGTAAAACAAATATGGCATGAGTTTGCTATAATCTACAGTGACTCGACCAAAAAGGTTATTTCTGAATTCTGGTGGTTGGGGACTGAGTATAAGCAGAGGAGGGACGTAGTCCGGGTGGAGAGAGAGCCAGCGCCATACAGGATTCCAGTTCAATTGCAATCAGCGCATCCAATCAAACCCGAGCAGGAGAGGCGGTACTTCACTATTTCATCTAGTAACTCTGGCAATCAAACCAGAGCTGAACTCAACATTATTCAGGATGAGTAGTACACAGTCCCTCAGCGAATTTATCCAGCCTGATTGTGTTGTATGCTGCGGAGGAAGAAAGGATGAGGTGCTCTCCTTTGTGCTATTGCCTCGGTGTAGCGAGCAGATACAGTTGAATAGACTCATCCTGAATGGCAGAGCGTGCATGCGGGTGACAATTGCAATTGATTGGTTGAATATACTTTGCATCTGCCATTGCATTTAAAACAACAACGAAAAATTGTGAAAACAAAATCTGTTGTAGCTGTGCATCTTGACGTGACTGAAGGGCATACTCAATCTGAAGGTTCTTTTCTCCTACACCGAGTTTAGATCATGTTGATGTGGATGAGCAGAGGCCATGTGTGTGTGTAGCCTACCTTCCTCCAAATTGTTGTAATTTTCATTATGTCTTCGTAAGCCTTCTTGTAAACAGAGAAGTAGTGTTGCACGGTGTACCGGTACTAGAAAGGTACCACGGTACCCTTACGCTGAAAACGGTACGGTTTTGAAGATTTTTAGTACGGGTACTTCATTAAGAAAGCACGCAACCAGAGCGCACTAAGTGTAAAAAGTTTTTATTTATTACTATCATAGATAAATACTCCAGTATCTTATTTGTGGTTTCGTATCGAAAGTATCGGGTATTGTAATATTTTGGCAGGCATAGTATCATGGCGATTTGCTAAGCAGAGCATTTATAGTTAGCAGTAGTAACAAGTCCATTACAGACAATGAAAAAAGATGGCGTGTCGTGCCCCAATTTCACTGCTCATCCATTTACTATGTGAACGAAAATACACTTAACAAAGAAACCTAAACAAATGTCATTCTTGTTGTGAGAAAACCCAACTGACCACTGAACTCGGCGATTGCTCAAAGGCGGGACAACGTACCTGAGCCTGTGCTCCCTGGTTCACCCGGACAGGTAGCGGTGTTGTTGCACATGCGAGTTTCCCGCAAGGCTCCGCTGCAGAGTGTCCCATAAGGAGAGGAGACGCATGATCGCGTCCTCACTTGCCAGCCTTGCCCACATGTGAGCGAACACACACTCCACTGGGACCACTCCTCTGCCGCGGGGTCACCTGAGGAGCAAGACGGTAGTGGACAGAAACAGGGTAATTTCCTACGATTCCACTTTCGTGATGCTAATGTTTCCACGAGTCAGGGAGAATGGAGAGTTAGAGGGAAAGATGTTGATGGGTACAGTTTGAGCTGGAAATCACATAAAACAATGGTGCTATGGAAAAAAGTTAATATGGTGGTCTTGTCAGTTTCTGATGTCATCATGAAAGTCTCGCACTGAGTTTGCACAAAAGTTTTATTCTATTGATCCCTGTAAACAATTCCTGTTGTTTTACTTTCTTTTTATCAACAGAAGTTAAAAAAATATATTGTAATATTACCACAAGACAATAAAACAAAAATAACTGTCCAGCACAAAAACCCGGAACTTTGTGGTAATAATAATAATCAACCAGTCTTTCTATAGTGTTATGGACATTTATAGTTTATAGACTTAAGTTAAGAGAACACAGGAGCATAATTTGTTGTATAAAATAACTTTTATATTTATATGCTTCTATAGGTTTTTCCAGTGTATTGTTTTGACACAGCCTGCCGTGTGTCACTTTATCAACCCCCAATACACAACGATCCTGCACACATTATAATTATGGACAATGTGTAATTTGAATCAAGCCCCTTATGTGAATAACCTTGATTGCATTTTCATATGAATGGTGATTCTGTTGGTAGGTTCAACAACATTAATCCTCGTGAAATTATGGTAACACGTACTAAAAGGGGCCATATGCCAAAAAAAGGATGTTAATATATAACATTTGAGCGTTTTGAGTTTCATGGGGAGCTGACGAGTGTGTCCCATTGTTCCCCGAGATGCGCCCTTTAAAATAAAAAAACCCAAGCGTCAAGCCATTTCCCGTTGTTTTTTCCAAATTGTTTATGAGCGCTGTGTCCTTTGATAGGGGCGTCGTCACATGGCAAAGAAGGAAATCAAATTAATTGCATGTCCGTTAATCGCATTACATCTCCATTAACATGCCATGAGTCAGTGCTTAAGCTCATCACATATGCCTGCAGGAATGAAAGAATGGGGAGGAGGGTGTGAGAGAGGTTTTTTTTGGGGGGGGGGGGGGGGGGGAGCAGAGGAGAAGGACAACAACGAGCCAAGGGTTTCCCTGGCGGTAAGGAGCCCCTCCTCCATGCAGTGTGTGTGTGTGTGTGTGTGTGTGTGTGTGTGTGTGTGTGTGTGTGTGTGTGTGTGTAGGCACACATCACACTCGACTTAACCTGGTGGGGATGAAGCAGCCAACATGTTATGTAATGTAATGTATGTATAAGGCCAAACGTGTGATATCCTTTATATGTTCCATATCCTGAATAATTCATCTTCTCTTTTCCAATTGTATTAATTATGTGCATTTTTACAATCCACCTATGTGACAACTCTAGTTGACCTGGAGTTCAGGTAAATGTACAATGGTTATGCGAAGGAAGACTTTAATCTTCATTTCACATACGGTCTGTAAACATCAGGGTGGTGACGTCTGTTCCAGGCCACAAACTCTTGCACACATCACATTACTCACCGGTTTGTGCCTGAAACACACCTGGCTGGTCAGCTGATCGTGGCCTCTGGGTCTTCACCTTCAGATCATCGTCATCATATGGGTCTGAAAATTGATGAATGACAGGGTTTGGTCTCTTTTTCATTCCTTTTGATTTGTACAGGTCCAGTAATTCCTACGATTTTTTTAAACTGCGGCAGGCATGAACATAAAAGGGTCCTCATCAGCATCAACTTCCTCTTTGTACATCCAGTGCATTCAGGGAAGGCAAAAAAGCACGTTTTCGAGTGCATCCAAAACACGACTTTGGAAAATATAAATACAAACGCCTACAATTCCTTGGCTTGCTCCTTGTAGCAGAATATTTAAAGAACACTGTGATACATTTCAGCACACACCGTTTAGAAAAATAGAATATGAGGTCTGCAGTATAATATCAGAAATTGAGGAATTATATTTGGATATTGTTATTAGCTTAATGGCAAAACAAGGATTGTCGAGAAGAAATATATTTACTAAAATGTGTGTAAGCAAAGAAAGTAAGCAATCATTCTTTTTTGCTTTTTTGTGAAACTGTACAACATGAGTAACACAGGAAAAAAAGCCTGCGTCTTATAAACCAGTGGGTGGATTTGAAGAGGAACACCTTCAACTCGGTGAGTGAGCATTAGTTAAAAGTGTACAATTGCCTAGAGAGAAAGTACGGGGAAAGCAAATCAAGCAACACATCCAAGTCGGTTTTATCTCAATTGTTAAAAACATACGGAGGCGCGAGCGCAGCCTGTTCTGAATCTGTGAAAATGGATTTGTAGGCTTAGTTTCAGCAACCCAAGACTTAATCAAATCCCTCAGGAGGGAAACAATCTTTGATTTAGCAGATCCTTTTCACTTGGGTACTTCTCGCCCATGGGATTCTTTGCAGCGGTTTGTATTAATCACACAAGGCAGAAGAGACATACCCCGTGTCTAAGGTACATTATCTTCCCGGAAAGTGCTAGTGTGTGCTTATTAGATTACAGAGCGCAAAAGGGATTGATACTGAAATTGTCTCGCATTAGTTCCTAACTTGGGAGTTGACCCGAGGAAGAACAAAAACACATGCGCGCTTAATTCGACCTCCCGTATGTCCCAATACACACTAGCATGAATCCCTTGGAAAAGCTCGCTCATGATGGACCATTGCAAACTACCGTCTAAATTGGCCTTTTGTAACCAACAACTTGTTTTCGTCCTCAATCTCTTTCAATAATACCGTCTACTTAGACTCAATAACTCCCATTCCCTTGGTTCAACCGACGTTTTATTTAACGTCAACTACGGGTTTATCCTGTAAATGCAAGACGAACGTTAACATTACATATCTGGTTAAAACGACCTTCTGTCCTTCCAACGACTTACTTGTTTTAGACCATTATTACACACAACCTGAACATATAACTTTAGATGACCTGTAACTAGACTCAATAATCAGCCAACACTTTCGACACACCACTGCTTGCATCTGTCAAGTGACCCAAACACGCACCTGCGTCCAAGGCGACTTTCAGGGCCCCGGTTACTCGCGCTAAAATGCTAGCGCGCGAATAGCTAACTTCAGGCGAAGAATGCTAACGTTAGCTCTGGTTAGCTGTCCTCCGCCTCAGTACTAAACTAACTAACGTTAAACAACAAAACATGCCACCATAAAAGCGAGCGAACTAAGAATAAATATACATTGTGCGTGTGTGCTTCTCTCACCTGTAAATACATCACGACAGTAAAATACATATGTGCTTAAAGCGACTCCATGTCTCCCCCGATGCTGGTCTGGCTTAACGTTACTTGTTTGGGACCAGTATTACAGCGACAGTCATGCCCATCAAACCCGCTACTGCGACCTGGTGGCGGAAACGAGTATTGCCCTGCAGCTACTCCAGGGCAAAGTAGGTGCGTTCAAAAAAGTGCGTTGAAATAAGCAAATGGTGTACTCAAGTATTTTCAGAAGATAATTCAGATAATTTATTTTACCTCCTCACCTCATTCGTACGAAAAAGTCAGATTATTGTTTTATCAAGTTGAGAGTAAAGATGCATCTAGAAAGTGCTCTGGGATGTAGACCTACACGTATTTATTCACCATACATCCGTAAAAGCAACACACTGTGACAACCAAAAACATTAAAATTCATGCCAGGATGTAGTGAACCCCGATATTGTTGGTTCACATTACATTTTAGGTGGTGTCAAGTTTTCAACCAGCTCTAACACAAGCAATATGACACTTTGATCTTGGTGTCATTATTTGGTATTATAGCAATAATGTGCATATTCTTTTTATTTTGTTCACAAATACTCATAATAATGTAATAATGAAAAGTCTGCAGGGGAGTTTTCAAAAAATTAAAAAATAAGTATCAGCATTAAACACTAATACGCTACAGCTGATAAAATATGCATGACGGTCATAATTTCGGCAGACGAGGTTTGGGCTGGAACTCGATATCCTCCTGCTGTTCTTTTTTTAGTGCCAGGAAGCTAACAGCCCATGCACATAGAAAAACATGAGCTGCTAACTCCACTGATCCACTGAAGTGAGTTTGGTTTAGGTTTAAGGAACGACTGACTACTGAGAGGATTTTTAGACAACGAGTCACATCAGCGAGATGACACTGCGACACGCCGGCCCCGATCTGGGCGTTTCCGAATCATTTCCTGGCAGAATGCGGCCTAAATTAAGGGCTGTGTGTGTGGGCCTATACTCTTCGCCTCTGTGCTTCTGAGACTCAGAGGTCAGTGAAGCAGGAGTAATGCCTCACATAATATGACCATTGAGGATTCCATTTCTCTCCATATCGTTATCTCTTTCTCTCTCTCTCTCTCTCTCTCTCTCTCCTTTAGGTCTACGGCCTAAAAGATCATCTAGATGGACACCTGAGTCGAAGGTAAAGATCAATATGGATAAACCCCCTGGGACCGCTGACCTTTTACAAAGCCCTCTATATTGTTTAATGTTGTGAACCGCACTTTAATGGACACATCATCGCACACTTCATCAAATCTTCTCCCACTCTCTCATCCCTACATTTTTTTTCGCCCATTTCAGCTTTTTCTTCATCTGCAGGGGAATCTATTTTCTATCCACAGCTGGTAAGGTAAGGTCTATAATCCTATGACCTGTTGGGAGCAGTGGCTTGATATTCTGCGTGTAGTAGAGCTGATGCTTTAGTGTCAGTGAGGGGAGAGTGCTTTTTATAATCTGGCCCCGACTAATGAAGAGATCACCGTTGCTTTGACAGCCGTGCAATGCAGTGCACAAACACTTTAAAGTAATGGGTCATCATCAATATCTTATGTAGTCAGTGAGGGCATTTGGGTGTATCCCTTGAAGATTCTACTAAAAGCCTTTTCTCTGAATCTATACAAATGATTTAGTAAGAATACTTGGAGTTGTAAGAACAAAATTACAAATGTTAACCATTTAGGTCCTTCCCCCTATCTATGGCAATATGTTAAAGCCCCAAAACTTGGCTGGTGCAAACTCTGATAGCCTACTTAGGCGTGTACAATGGAACTACTCACTTGCATAGTTTTCCCATTATGATTTAGTCCATGAAAGCTAGTTTAACAGGGCAATTTTAATGTTTGGTTGTACTTTGGTTGTCCATCTGCGTGTGTCACTTCTGGTTAATAAAAAAAAGATGACAATGGGCAAAAACCAAGATGGCCAAAAGGCAGAAAACTTTAATCCACGATTCATTTGCTAGTTGGTTAAGGTATTAGCATATGTAATTGATCTATAGTTACCATCTGTGTGAACAAAGGCCTCTTACATCTCCTGATAGTACAGATAAAATAATAGTCTGCTAAATGTACTTTTAAAGAAATTATTATTTTAAGATAACACTTGATGCGTCTGAACCCAACTGCTAACAATAAAGCAATAGTCCTTGAACAGTTTTAACTACCTTTTTGCTCGAGGCTATTAAATGTATTTGCTCGCTGCAAAGTGTTGATAAAGTAAAGTAACTACTGAGAGCTCTCACTCTCACTCAGGAGGCAACGGCTTGTGTCAGCTTCCTCAACTCGATGCAAAGAGCAGTGGATTAACGGGGATGTCAAGGCGTGAACTCAGCATATTGAACATTTAAATGCAAACATTGGCAGCTACATCAAAGCTCAAATGTACTGTGACTTGCTAAACACGTTTACACAATAAGAGGTAACTGTGGCTAAAAAAGCCCCATGCAGTCCCTTGGTTTTGAGCCCACACAAAGCAACCGGCTGGGGAAGAAGATTGGGGCAGAGCGCGTTTGACCTATAGGCTCCTTAGTCAGACTGAGCCCGGATTTAAGGCCCAAACTGACGGTATATGTGTGTGTGTGTGTGTGTTTGACAGAGGATTGCTTTTAAAAATATGGTAAAAACATCTATATTATGTACAGTATGTGGCACGCACAAAAACCGCGGCGCGGAAATGTTTCCCGTTGACTACTGTCAGCGCTTTCAGTGCAGTGACAATGATTGAATGCACCCTCATGAAAACGCACACTCACACACACACACACACACACACACACACACACAGAGCTATTGCTCAGCCGTATATCAAATCTGAGGTTACAGCTCGCTGGTGCCGTCCATTTACTGCAGGGTCCATCTGGGAGAGCCCAAACTGATAGAACTGTACCATAATGGACTTTTTATAAGCTACTGGACAAACAGACCCACTCCATCTCTCTCTCTATCTCTCTCTCTCTCTCTCTCTATCTCTATCTCTCTCTCTCCCTCCATCTCTCTCTCTCTCTCTCTCTCTCTCTCTATTGCCACCTTCTCCGTCTGCAGTAGATACAAAGAGAGAAGCTGAATCAGGTTGGTGCGGGACAGCGTCTGCCTAACTGTGGGGCCTCAAGGTCATTTGTGTGCCTTCCAAAATGGATTCAGAATCTAGTTTTCTCAGCCGCACAGGCCCGACTGGTTTGTTCCACACAAACTTTGTGAAGGCACAAACCAGTCGCACAGGCACGCACACAACCTGCACACAGGCACCAACTCAAGGACTGATATACATCCAAACGGTCCAATTGGCTTGGTTTGTTGTTTCTCTTTCCTTCTCAATCTCAAAATGCCCTTTTTTTGGTCTTTTTATTATTAGATGTTTGATTCAGTAATTCGGGCCAATCGTTCTGCCCCCCACCTTGACCCCTCTCTTTCAGTGTGCCCTTTCCCTCAGTTCCTTAACAAGATGATCTTTTTGATGGATTGACGGTCCAGCGAGGCTACAATGAAAGAGCAAGGATGGCTAGAAGCGGTTATTTGAAGCACAGGCACGCAAGATGACTGTGGTGCATTGGCCAGATTGCGCGTTAGCAGTAAGTCAGTGTAGCAGTGTTTACAACAAAGCTAGAAGCGTGTACACCTGGATCAATGTGAGATAAGCACGTGCCCCCTGTGAGGTTGTTGTAAAGCCAATCTTAGTGCACTTGATATCTCTGCCTCAGTCGTGACGCACATTCAAAGGAACCCCAGCAGATTAGAACGTAGCCCCGCAAAGCAGACACAAGACACTCAGAATGGTAGAAGCTCTGTAAGCTAAATGCTATTTCAATCACATGGCCACAATGACAAGGCCAACGTGCTGATGTTTGGCAACGCTTACCACGTTCAATATCTTGGTTTAGTCCGTTAGCATGGCTGCGTGTGTAAATTTAAATTGAAAAGAGATCACAGGGAATGCAAAACTAGACCAGCCTCGCCATGGCAGTCAGTCGAATAGTTATTGAGAGGCTTCATCCAGCAGATCAACCGAATACCAAATCAACCAACCAGTGTTGCCATTAACGTTCTGATCAGATCTAGGTTTACCGAGGTTGACATATTGTGTTTTTCTTCATTTTTAAGGATGGTAAAGCGGCCGTACTGCTGTTCAATCTGCTTATTTTTCGTTGGAATACTTACTTACCTAAAGAGAAGCTAACAATCCGTACAAAACACACAAAATGTATGACAAAGAGAACGGCTGAAATATGACACTGCAACCAATGACATTTATCACATTATTACGCCCCGCCTGTCGTTTATTTTTTTCTCCATCTGATACGGAGATGCCAATATTTTTTCAGATAAAGATATCTCTCAAACCAAAATTGGCCTTTCACTGTGTCACACATACGTCCACATCATAGTTTATTTTTCATCTTCACTGGGTGTTCACATCATAGTCTATTCATCTCCACTGCATGTTCACTAACTCTCCTGTCATTTCAGATCCTCCCACCTCGTCACCTGATTTCCTGCACCTGGTTCTCCTCACCCTCACCTGTGGTGCCTTCCCTCGTCAGTCACTCACTATTTAAGCCAGTCACGTTCTGTTGCTCACTGCCAGATTGTCTTGTGTGTTCTACCAAGTTTTCCAGCGTTTCCCGAAGCCATCCTGTTTTTCTCGATTCCGACCTCGTCTGTTCCTCGACCCCGATTTACCTGCCTGCCCCGTTTTGGATTTGTCTGCCTGTCTGTGTGCCCTCCTGATTCTGACCCTGCCTGTCCTCGTCTACGGATTACCTGCCTGCCCCTCTGGACTTGTTTGCCTCCTGACGGATCTCCCGGTTTTGACCCTGCCTGAACCTTGATTAAAACCCTCCTGTCTTGTCCATCGTGTACGAGTCGTGCATTTGGGTTCTCCCGTACTCCGGTATCAGTAACCGTGACAGTACAATCTGGCCAAACATGAACCCAGCCGACCAAGAACGTACCGAGCCCGAAACCCCGAATCCAAGCAACATGTTGCAGCGCCATGAGCAGCAGCTCCACTTCATGGCTGAGGCCATGCAGTCTATGTCGGCCCGCCATGAGAGCAGCATGGAGTCCCTCCGCGACCACCTGCGGAACCTCGCCGTGGTGACGCGTACTCCGGACGTCACCCCCGCTGCTGCCCAAGCACCCACCTCCGCTCCAATGTCCGACGCACGTCTTCCTCCACCCGAGCGTTGTTCCGGCGCTCCCGGTTCCTGTCGACCGTTCCTGGTACAGTGTTCGCTCGCCTTCGAGCTCCAGCCGTCCGCGTTTCCCACCGAGAGGTCCCGGGTAGCGTACATTGTTTCCTTGCTCACAGGGAGAGCAAGGGATTGGGGAACGGCCGAATGGGCTAAACAGACTTCTATCTGTTCCTCCGTCGCGTCGTTTTCCGAGGCGATGCAGAGGGTTTTTGACCATGCCACTCCCGGACGAGAGGCGGCCCGGGGACTGTTTGGTCTGCAGCAGGGAATACGATCCGTTTCCGACTATTCCATTGACTTTCACACCATGGCAGCGGAGAGTGACTGGAACCAAGCCTCGCTTCGCGATGCCTTCTACCACGGATTATCCAGCCGCGTAAAGGACGAATTGGCAGCTCGGGATCTCCCTGCTGGTTTAGACGAGCTGGTCGCCCTCGCCATTCGGATCGACGGCCGTCTGCGGGAGCGGAGAAGAGAGAGGGTCGCTTGCGCAGCTTCAGGATCACCGCCGCGCCAGTGGCCGGAACCGCGACGGGCACCAACCGAGGGTGGACCTTCTGAGTCTATCGCGGGGCCAGAGGCAATGCAGCTGGGACGGGCTCGACTCGCTCCGGCTGAAAGGCACCGCCGCCTGCAGGCCAACCAATGCATGTACTGCGGTCAAAGCGGTCATTATGTGAACGCTTGTCCAGTAAAAGACAGGGCTCACCAGTCAACCAGAGGGCGCTGGTGAGCCGGGAAGTTAGATTAGAAATGCCCTCTCGACCCCGAATCCATGCCCAGTTGTTTTTCCAGGATAAGAGCTACACTGTTCCGGTTCTGATTGACTCGGGTGCAGACGCCAATCTCCTCGACCAAGACCTGGCCTTCAAGATGGGGATTGAGCAAATCGCTTTGGAAAGACCCATCCGGGCCACGGCGTTGGACGGTCGGCTACTCTGCAGGGTGACTCATCAAACCACCCCGCTGCGCTTGGAGATGTCAGGTAACCACAGTGAAGCACTCACCTTTCATGTACTTCATGCACCTCAACAACCAGTCATTTTGGGGTTTCCATGGCTTAGGAGGCATAATCCGCACATTGACTGGGCTACTGGGACTATATTTGGGTGGAGTCCTCACTGTCACGCGGTTTGTTTAAAGCCGGCGTCTGCCATTAGCCGCTCCGTGTCTCCTGAGTCCCCAGATCTCACGGGCGTACCCGAGGATTACCACGATGTAAAGGAGGTGTTCAACAAGGCTCGGGCCACCTCACTACCGCCTCACCGCCCGTACGATTGTGCTATAGACCTCCTTCCGGGCACCTCGCCCCCAAGAGGGCGACTATTCTCTCTGTCGGCCCCTGAGACTAGGACTATGGAGAAGTACATCAGCGACTCCTTGGCTGCCGGTCTCATTAGACCGTCGTCATCCCCGGCCGGCGCGGGGTTCTTTTTTGTGAGCAAGAAGGACGGATCCCTGCGACCTTGTATTGATTACCGGGGACTCAATAACATCACCATCAAAAACAGGTATCCACTTCCACTCATCTCATCTGCTTTTGAGTTGCTACAAGGGGCAACTGTATTTTCCAAACTGGATCTACGCAACGCGTATCATTTGGTCAGGATCAGAGAGGGGGATGAGTGGAAGACGGCCTTCAACACTCCCAGTGGACATTATGAATATTTGGTCATGCCATTTGGCCTCACTAATGCCCCAGCTGTTTTCCAGGGGCTGGTAAACGACGTTCTCCGCGATCTGCTCAATGTCTGTGTTTTTGTCTATTTTGTCTATCTGGACGATATTTTGATTTTTTCCAAGTCTACACAGGAGCATGTGATACATGTACGGCAAGTCCTCAAGAGACTCCTTGAGAATCACCTCTTCGTTAAGGCAGAGAAATGCAGTTTCCACACCTCGGAAGTATCTTTTCTGGGCTTCGTCATCAAAGCCGGCAATATTCAGATGGACCCTGCGAAGACCAGGGCGGTGGCAGACTGGCCCCAACCCTCCACCCGCAAAGAACTGCAGCGTTTTTTGGGCTTCGCCAATTTCTATCGGCGGTTCATTCGGAACTACAGTGCTGTGGCTGCTCCTCTCACCGCTCTAACCTCCCCACAAGTGCCCTTTCAGTGGACCTCGGTAGCGGCCAGGGCATTCGGGGAATTGAAAACACGTTTTACCTCTGCCCCTATCCTTGTTTTCCCAGACCCTGCTCGCCAGTTTGTGGTGGAGGTGGATGCGTCGGACACCGGTGTAGGAGCAGTTCTCTCGCAGCGGTCGTCTACAGATCAGAAGGTTCATCCATGCGCCTTCTTCTCCCGGAAACTGTCTGCCACGGAGAGGAACTATGACATCGGGGATCGGGAGTTATTGGCGGTAAAGCTTGCACTGGAGGAGTGGAGACACTGGCTGGAGGGAGCTGACCAGCCGTTTATGGTATGGACTGACCACAAAAACTTAGAGTACATTCGCTCTGCCAAGCGGTTGAACTCCAGACAGGCAAGGTGGGCTCTATTTTTTAACCGTTTCGAGTTTACTCTAACTTACCGGCCGGGCACGAAGAATGCCAAACCTGATGCCCTGTCCCGTCAGTACCAGTCCAGGAGCTGCGTTCAGAGTCCGGAGAACATTCTCCCCCCTGAATGTGTTGTTGGGGCAGTGGCCTGGGAGGTGGAAGAGGAAGTAAAACAGTCTCATACAGCGCAACCGGCACCGAGTGCCTGCCCCGATAACCTTCTGTTTGTCCCAGCGAATCTGCGCTCAAAGGTCCTGCAGTGGGGTCACTCTTCCCGCCTGGCTTGTCACCCGGGAGTGATCCGCACGCTAGCTCTGCTGAAACAACGGTTTTGGTGGCCCACCATGGAGAAGGACGCTAGAGAATTCGTCAGTGCCTGCATTATCTGCGCTCAGCATAAGCCCTCTCACAAGGCTCCATCCGGCCTTCTTCACCCCCTGCCCATCCCTCATCGTCCCTGGTCCCACATTGGATTTTGTAACCGGCCTACCCCCATCTGACGGTAACACAGTTATTCTAACGGTAATTGATCGCTTCTCCAAGTCTGCTCAACTCATCCCTCTACCTAAGCTGCCTTCTGCTAAAGAGACAGCAGAATTGCTATTACAGAAGGTGTTCCGCCTGCATGGTCTGCCCGTCGATGTTGTCTCCGATCGGGGGCCACAATTCACTTCTCATTTTTGGTCTGAGTTTTGCAGGCTACTGGGGGCCACAGTCAGCTTATCGTCTGGATTTCACCCACAGTCCAACGGTCAGGCAGAGCGGATGAACCAGGAGATGGAGACTTCTCTACGCTGCATCTCTTCCCGCAACCCCCGCTCTTGGTCCCAGCAACTCCTATGGGTCGAGTATGCCCACAACACACTCCCCAGTTCGGCTACCGGGCTCTCACCTTTCCAATGTTCAAGAGGATACCAACCTCCGCTGTTTCCGGAGCAGGAACTGGAGGCAAGCGTCCCTTCTGTCCAGGCGTTCATTCAGCGGTGTCGGCGCACCTGGAAGCAAGCCCGCTCCACGCTCCTGCGTACCTCGGACCGGTATCAACGGTCGGCTAATAGACGTCGCACCCCGGCACCCTGCTACGTCCCGGGACAACGTGTCTGGTTGTCCGCCCGGGACCTTCCACTCAGAGTGGAGTCCAAGAAGTTGGCGGCTCGATTTGTGGGTCCCTTTCCAGTCTCCAGGGTCGTCAACCCTGCAGCAGTCAGACTCCAGTTGCCGCGGGCCATGAAGGTCCACCCCACCTTTCATGTCTCCAGGCTAAAACCTGTCCTGGAGAGTCCACTTCAACCCTCCTCCAGACCCCCTCCGCCCCCCCAGCTCATTGACGGGGGCCCAACTTACACGGTCCGGTGCCTACTCAAGTCTCATCGACGGGGTAGGGGGCTGCAGTATCTGGTGGATTGGGAGGGATACGGCCCAGAGGAGCGCTTGTGGGTCCCGTCACGCCACATACTAGACCCTTCCCTGATCAGGGACTTCCACAGAGCACACCCGGACCAGCCCAGGGGGACGTCGAGAGCCGTCCCTAGAGGGGGGAGTTCTGTCACACATACGTCCACATCATAGTTTATTTTTCATCTTCACTGGGTGTTCACATCATAGTCTATTCATCTCCACTGCATGTTCACTAACTCTCCTGTCATTTCAGATCCTCCCACCTCGTCACCTGATTTCCTGCACCTGGTTCTCCTCACCCTCACCTGTGGTGCCTTCCCTCGTCAGTCACTCACTATTTAAGCCAGTCACGTTCTGTTGCTCACTGCCAGATTGTCTTGTGTGTTCTACCAAGTTTTCCAGCGTTTCCCGAAGCCATCCTGTTTTTCTCGATTCCGACCTCGTCTGTTCCTCGACCCCGATTTACCTGCCTGCCCCGTTTTGGATTTGTCTGCCTGTCTGTGTGCCCTCCTGATTCTGACCCTGCCTGTCCTCGTCTACGGATTACCTGCCTGCCCCTCTGGACTTGTTTGCCTCCTGACGGATCTCCCGGTTTTGACCCTGCCTGAACCTTGATTAAAACCCTCCTGTCTTGTCCATCGTGTACGAGTCGTGCATTTGGGTTCTCCCGTACTCCGGTATCAGTAACCGTGACACACTGTGAGACTTTTCACATGACAATACTGATGTGTACTGCGTGATCATGACACAGCCTCACAGATTAATGCTCACATTGGCCTCTGCGGTAGGATGCGGTTGCCATAGAAACAATGTCATGCCGACGCTGTATCGGAGAGAATCAGAAGGGATATGGGTGGGTGTTCTTGCAGAGGGTCGGAGTGAGGTGTGTTATAAATCAGTGTCTACACTACAGATGTACGGTTGGTTTGAACCGTGTTAAAGGGCAGCTACTGTGCTTTTGCTCCTTTTATGTATTCTTTCTGCTTGTGTGTTGCTTATTTCTTTTTTAAATTTAATTTCTTTTGTTATTTTTTTTGTTAATTAAATTAAAATAGATTTTGTTCTTCCTTTCAAATGTTCCTTTACAGAGGCACCAAGCTCGCAGGGCAAAGCAACCTAGAGAGTGGCAAGAGAAGAGTCCGACCTTGGTTCTCCACTCTGTATAAGTGACAAATGAAATGATACTCAGGGACTGACTCTCTCCCTCAACCTCTGTGCTCAGTTTATATACAAACACTCATACACCACTTACCTCAACTTGCAACTATATCTTATCAGAGGGAAGGCTAAGTGCTGCAGGACAGAGGCAATCTTTAGGGTTGTGGATTCCACAGGGACATGCACTCAAACTCTTCACTGGCATACAAACCCGTTTTTCTTCCTTAAGGAGAGATGTGTTTTGAGAAGAGTGATCAGGCATGTAGTCTTTGTTAGTTAAGCTCCTTTCATAAAGAAACTAGGCCTAAATATATTTGTAACATCAAAACAGTCTACCTTGCTTAAGTTCCATACCAAAACTGTTTTCTTGCATGGAGTGCACTTTTGGCCTTTTTGTGCATTACAAGCTGTAGTGTGCATGCCGGGTAAGGTCAAAGTTATACTGTAAGGCTAAGCATTAATCGCATAGGTCCTCATTCTCAATAACTCTCTCTTCTTTCGCAGAGAAGATTAATATCAAGCATTAACAAATGTAACCCCCTGGTGTGACTGAAAGAGCATTTTCCCAACATCGCTCTCCCTGCAGGGGATTACATTCTGTAGAACTGCATTCAGAACTTTTGGGCTCAAATAAGCTTTTCAGGTGGGGAAAAAAAAGAAGGGCTCCAAACGTAGTGATAACCGTGACAACATGACCAGTCGGAGATGACACAGAGATAAACAGGAGAGAGGGATTATTTGATAGATACTGCAAACAATCAGATTAAAGGGTATGTTCGATACTTTCCAAAATGTGTTTGCATCATAGGGTTTTGGAAACTGTCTAATACTAAAAGATGTTCCGTTCAAACCAATTGCTCTTAACAGTTTGGTCCGGTTTGTCTATGCAAATGCCAAATATGTCCGACACACGAAAGAACCGTGAACAGCAAAGATCCTGTATGGCAGACAACCCATACTCCCTATTTCCTTCTATCTATGTCCTGCAGGACACTGTCCCCTTTCATTCTCTATGTGTCCTGCAGGACATTACAGGACAGTATTGCCTTAACCTGTCTCTCTATATGAATACCTAATGCAAAATATTTTTTTACTCCTCCTTGGTGTACAGTAAACTACACGCAGCGAACACACACACACACACACACACACACTCCTGTGTATATGGCCCTCAATGGGAGCAATCCTTCCCTTTACGGGGCTCAAGGACTGCCAGGTCCTCATTACGTGTGGATACGAGGCCTCGGGACTCGTTCTTATTTTCTCCTGCCCAGCTAAAAAAGTTCCAGCCAATTTAATCCAAGGAGAGAAGAGGTGTGGCGCAGAACGAGTGCCTGGATAAATAGCTGGGAGTTATCGGGTCACCCGACTAATCGACAAAGCAGTGCAGTCGTGCAGCATGAAGGGAGCTCAATGCTAAAGAGTTCATTCCAGCTATGGGGAGTCAGGATGGGTTGCACATTTTTTCCCGGGTACCAGTACAAGCTACCGGGCTGCTGTGGGAATTTCCCCTACATCCATTTTTCATACCACCATGTTAAAGGTAAATTATCTTGTTGTGAATCATCAAAATACGACTTCTGTTGGGTCGAGCAGAGCATGTGAGAAGGGGATCGGTATCGGTGACAGTGTGCAAGCAATCAGCCACGTGACCGATAGGGGAAATGGATCAAAACACGAGACTAAATGCAGTGGATACAAATAAATAAAAGGTTTTTCAAGTAACACAAGCCTCTCGCTAATTTGTTCTCACAATGGCTTTTAACTCCACAATGGTAATAAAAGACAGAAACCCTATTAATGAATTCCTGACTTGTGTACAGGCATCACACAACTCATTGATTGAATTATTCAATTCAAAGCTTTCAACACCAAAGCAATTAAAGCCTCAATGCTGCATCTCAACATCACTACTGCTCAGTCCCTAAATAATATAAACTCAAATCAATTTTCGCCCTGCAGCAATAGGTGGCTCTTTGGCTATTGAGCAACTGCTTCAAGTACACAAACTCACAGAACTCTGCTTCTTCTCACATGTGTTCTATCTGCCAAGAGAAAAAGGCAAAATAAGTGCCCGCTGGCAAAATGTAAAAGTATAGCAAGACTTCGAGACGCAGGAGCTGCCAGAACAAACCAAAGCGGGCGTATTGCTTTTTTTTTCTTCTTCACATTTTGATGCATTTTGGACAAGCAACTTGTTCGACAACTTGGTCACCGAGCAGCCGGGGCAGAGCTCCTGGGCTCTGCAGTGCCAGCATGTGATCCTCGGCACCTGGGTGCCGGTTGCTGGATTTAGCTTGCTTATGCTACATCCAGACTTTTCTTAATTTCCCTGGAGTCGACGAGCACAGGCAGATAAAGCTACAGGAATGGCACCACTCAGCCCCTCCAACTCAAATCGAGCCAACTTTAACGGAATTGCAAAGAAAACGCCTTCACTTACTGAATCCAAGGTCACGTCAAAGCAAACGACTCACGCGCTTTTTTGGAACTGTACTTCACTGAGGATCAGACCGCAACCCTGACTTGCGTGTATTTTGCAGAGTCTGTTTTTGGGGGCTACAGGAAATCTTAACTTTGAAAATACTGATAGTGTAAAAATTTCTGTATTCGAATGTTTAAAAACAAAAGAGAGACATTATCAGCACAATGTAGCTACATTTAATTAATGTCGATTAAAGACGTAGCCCTAATGCTGGATGGTTTATTGAATAATAATGTTAACAGTCAAATACTGTGAATCCAATTGGAATCTGCAACGTAACATTTTTCTGTGAAGTAGAATTACACAGTGAGTAGTATTAATCATTTCAAAGAACTTTTGGGGCTTTTTGCTAATTATTTTGGGATGGACAAAGTAACGAATAGTAACAATACTAAAATGTTTCTTCTCAAAAGACCAGATGAACTTCATACCTTTTCAATTTGGGCACCAAGCCATGTTGCCTATCTTCCCAAAAGATCTGGTTTTCTTGTGAACTAGCAAATGGGCCTATTTCACTGATGCGGCAATTTGGGTGTGAGATGCAACTACTGTATTGGGATGGCAGTTGAATTGCTTGGAACAGGCACTAGTGGAATATCCAAAAGGGCCTATAATATATGTTCATAATATCAGTTCTGACATTACGAACAATATGCTACTACATATTTTTCATTATATAGAAATGAATGGAATCTTCAGTTCCAGGTGAACAAGTCTGCCATTTCCACTCTCCCTTTACCCCCCATGCTCTTAAAAAAGAAGAACCAACCTTCAGCCATCACACTCCTGTCCCCTTTAGGCATAAATGTGCCACCGTCATCACAGCATCCCTCTGTCACCATCAGTCTTTCTTGCACCTGCTTGCTACACACCGAGTACCTTTCTTTCGCACTTTCATGAATCATCCCCTTTTGACCCGCTCCTTGTCTTCTGTACTCTATCACACGTCTATCACTCTTCTTCTCCTGCCAACTCCTCAGCAGTCATATCCGGGAATAAAAGAGAAAATTCCAGAGACTCCAATCATCACTTCCTCTGCCCGGTACTCACCTCCTCCTTCATCTCTGCCTCCACTTGCCTCGCTGTGTCCCACTTACACAACTTGGAACAGTTGACCGTATTCCCATGAGTCTATACATTATACAGGTTTGGCAGACATTGCAAGTGAAAGCATGCCTTGAAAGTAGTTTCCAATACGTCCAGATTGAAATGGATACCACTCTGAATAATATCGCAGTGAACAGGTAGATTCTTCTTCAATCAAACGAATCAAGGAACACTGCAGGTTGTTTAACGCCCGAAACCAAGTTTCCACAAAAATGAGTTTGTAGAGAACTTTCTGTGCCTTTTTCTGTAATACAAGAGAGTGGGAATTTAATGGAAGAAAAAAAAGAAATTAAAACTATAAAGCAAAACAACTCTGACATAATACTCCGCTTCAAAGTAGAGTGGGGCACAGCATGAGTCCGTGTTACAGATTACACTGATGGAGCTTTGTGTCAAAACAATGAGATCAGGACATTAGATGCTGCTTTCACCCAATTCAACAAAAAGAGATGCATGCCCATAATATACTGCAGTATTTTCATGTCAAACTAGTGAATTCATTACACCAGAAAGATCATTAATGTATGTATTCAAATGTGTTCTTAATGCTACAAGAATAACCTGGGGGGAGTTGGAAAGCCATTTAACTTCCCATCAACACATTGCTTCTTCTCAAGGGAATATTTGAAACAAGCTCGAGAATAGAAGCCTTTTTGTCTCTTCTCACGTGGCCTCGACTCTGTGGCCTTTCCTTTCCCCGCTTCAACGTCCACCTTTGACTCACCGCTGAGGAGCGACATACGACGCGCCCTCACGGCACCTTCTTACAGTGTGATCCTCATGTTGGCCTGAGGAGCAGGTTACATACCTCTGCTGGGTTATTATATTGATTAGAGCTCATAGTTCCCTGCTTTCTATGTACTGTGTGCATTTCGTTTTGTCTTTTTGCGTGTGGATTGTAGCCCTGGTAATCTTTTTTTTTTTTTTTTTTTCTTCACAAGCCGGCATCCGCAATTGCCTTTGTGTCGAGTTTATTTCTTGTTCATTGGCATTCATGTGCGTCCCTGCCACTTTGTTTTCTCTCTATGATTTCCCTCTCCGTGTTTTGTCGGAATTTCCTGCGTCAGCCGAATGTCGCGCTGATTAATCACTTGATTACTTCTAGCCAATAGTCACATTGATTAACTTTGCCACACGATAGCTTTCTGGTTGACACCCGAGAGAGCAAGAACTCCCTTCTGATAGGGAGCAGGTTACGAGCAGGGAGCCTTTTGTGCAAGAGTCTCTGCCAAGGGAAGGTCATTCGCGGCCATGGCGCCTTGGAGGGATCGCACGTCACGGAGCGGCAGAGAACGCCGCGCTCCCTTCGCCACAAGGAAGAAAAGTTTCTTCCTTCTGTGGGGACGGCTACAGATTCCCTTCAGGAATGTTGAATCGTAGGGGGAATGAAACATCCCCGAGCCTTCGACAATCTTGAAACAATGCTGTTATTTTTGTCGCCCTCCTGGAAGCGGGGGCTGTTTCGAGCAAATAGAGAATTGAAGGCAACATTTTTTCAAACTTAAAAAGAACATTTTTTACATTTTTTTTTCTCGGGTTGCCACATCCACAAACATTCAAGGACCACCGCATCACATTCCGTGCCCTGCCTCTCGCCTACAGGAGATGTGTGTCTGTGTGTGTGTGTACGTAGTATGTGAGGACCAATAGGTGCACAGGAAGATGAACGTGAAGAAGAATGGGGAAAGGAAGAGTTGGTGGAGTGCATCCTGAACTGAGGCCACGGAGGGAGGTGGAGGATGCACAGAGCTAAAAACAGCTGTACTTATGTACTCGAACTAGCGTTATCGACTGTAATGACGCTCTCATTGAATAAAAGCACGCGAGGACGGTCTGAAACCATCATGTGTCATTAACATGGCTGACTAAGGACACTTGAGGTTCTGCTCTTTCATCAATGAGAATGCGATGGGATCGACTTCAAAAAGCTTTTGTTTTTTCCCGGAGTGTCGGTGTGGCGACCCTTTGGCAGGCCAAGCATCATTACCATGGTAACGACCCCCTCCGCGAAGTGGTTGACAAGGGACGGGGGCAGCTGCCACGGCAAACTACCACGACGTCCAGCTCTGTTGTTCTTCATCAAAGCCAACAGCTGCGTGCGCGCAAGGGCTTCTTTTCCCTCCACGAGCGCGGCTGCACATTCGCCAGCGTGTGCGCCTGCATGTGTGTGTGTGTGTGTGTGTGTGTGTCCGTGAGTGTGTGCCAGGGGAAAGGGTAATGAGTACCGCTGGGGCTTGTTTAAGCAGCCAGGGTTCACTAGCAGAGAAGCGAGCGAGAGATCCAAGCGTCCCCGGAGCAGGGGATGGGAGGTCGGGTTTGTTGGTGCGGAGCGGTTTGCAGTGTTTTCCCGGCCCACACTCACTCCATCAGGACTCCGCCCCGGGCTTTGAAAGCCACCACCCCGAGCAGCCCGAGGAATGGACCTACGTCCTGTGGGATAGTCCTTCACTCCGAAACTTTCCTCCCACTTCCACATTCTGCCATCTGGAAACAAGTTTTCGTTACTAACGAGCATCTACATTATGTTAGTATAAGCGGCTGCAACGCGTGCGGCAAGGAGCTCTTTTTTTGGGATGTTTTGGACATTTTTCATTTGAACTTTAAATGTTCAACGGCATTGATTAACTGTTTTTCTGTAACTGTCGGTTTTTCTCTACCTTTTTTTACTTAATCTAAATAAAAGTTACGCAGAAAGACAGAGAAGAACAAAAAGTTACAGACAAGCAAACACACACACACACACACATACGAAACACAGTAGCCTCATCACCTTACATTGATTTCCCGCTGACCAACCAACTGCTTAGCCATCTTTCTGGTGATAGGTTGACCCGTGAGACCTGTTAGATGCTCACACACGCACGCACACACACACACACACACACACACACACACACACACACACACACACACACACACACACATACACACGCACGCACACAGGGAGCTATCCTGCAGCCTTTAGGGAACTCCCCGAAGCATTTATCGACTACCTCGAGAAAGTGGCTATTAATCTGACAAAGGCTTAAAAGCCTGTCACTGTTTGTGTGTGCGCTTGTATGACATGCGAGTACATTTGTGTAGCTGCCTATTTTCTTCGAATTCATAAAAATAAAAAAAAAACAGATCTGATGTGTGCCTTTGCACATTCATGCATGTGTATTTTCTTTTTTTTTAAATAAATTCAACTTCACTGTGTTAGAAAGTTCACTCTGGTGCTCTCGGTCTGCCATTTGGCCCTCGTGGCACCTTTTAAAAAGCAAGGTCAGCCCGTCTAACCTTACAATCCAGCAAATTACTGTCATATCATTACTTCCCACAAGTTTAATACCCGAGAGGCAAACCTACAGGCCGGGCAGGGCACCAAGAACATGAGAGGACAGAAAGAAAAAGGCTAAATATGAAAAAGAGAGAATGACTAAAATAATTACTCGAAAATCCTTGGGTATTTGGGTTTATCTTTGGCGGCACGAATGCCTCCATCTATCAATCTATCAACCTTGGTGAGAAATGACAAATAACCAACCTATTTGTCGACCATTAAACCTCCGCTGGATGCCGCGGGATCGAAGGCGCGCTGTGAGATCAGCAGCGCCAGAAAGAGAGAAAATATCTTTCGCTGTGTTTCTCCGCCAAGAACATTAACTTTGAGGAATTTGTCTCCGGAGCCTTGTTATTGTCAACCCAATGTTCGAGGCCATCCTGCTCTGAAGTGGCACACATGCAGACAAACCCGTGTGCCTGAAATCGAAATCGAGCACAAGCTAATGTTTTCAGCATATTTCCTTTGTGTTGAAAAAAAAAAAAGGGGGGGGGGGGTTCCCGCCATTCTACGGCTGTTGCAGAGGCTCCGAGGCTGGCGTGCCGTCTTTCCCGAGCGTGCACGCACCCAAAGTGTGCCTGCCTTTGCCGCGTCCTTTGTGAATGATGGCTTTGCTAAAGTGCTGCGAAGAGAAACATTGGTTTGCTACGCCTTTGATTCATTGCTGGTCCGAGGGAAATTTGCATAGCAGGCAGGCTCGGGGCAGATCTGGGCTCTCGTTAGCCTGGCGGCTAGATACTTCATCATTATCACCCGGGCATGCGCTTTCGCTTTCCAGCCGCCGTGCCCTTGCCTCGCTTATAATCTTCAAGTGGACCTTGCAGAGGAGAAAGGAAAAGCAGGAAAAAAAAAAAAGTCTAAAAACAAAACGAGATGCTCAGACTCGTTGCAATGCAGCGTGGAGAAGGTGTTCTCCATGATCCACCCCCCCCCCCCCCCCCCGAAGGTGGTGGTTGATCACATGCAGCAGGCTCCAGATTCCTTCGACACCGGTACAGATTCCTCCCTTCGCTCTTGGCGTATTTCTCCGTGTCAACCCCTTGACGGGCTTGCTGCAGTGCTGTCGGGGACGGCGCTTGTTATTGAGGACGTGCTGACGAGAGTGGATCGATACGGACGGACCAAACCGCAGCACCCGTCTGGGAGGGAGCCGCGTGTTTTGTGTGCACCTGGGCATCGTGTGCGCACGGGGATCCGTCCGTGCGTGTCTGTGGGTTTGCAGGAGCATTACGTTTTTTTTTTTGGCACCAAGGGTGGACACACGCGGAATGCCCGCCGCCATTCGTCCCCATTGTGCCCTTGAGGGTGTTAGCTCTCATTCCGCCGGGTACGTCGGGGGTGTTTGTGTGTGCACTTGTGTGTGTGATAGATTTCAATATTAGTTTATGGGGGGATTATATGGTAAGCTTTCCGCAGCTATTTTTCTCCATGAATATTTTACTATCATATAAACAAAATGCAATTTCAAGGCAGCTGTGCACAACAGACAGCGAGGGCAGACAGGGGGCCGTGGCTCCGTGCCAAGTGTGTTGCAATCAACAGAAATTAGAGGTGCAGATTAGAGAGGCTGGCGCGGATGTAGAAGCTCCCGGTGAAGAACGTGGAGCTGCACCTCACCACACTGGAGGCATAATTGGCCGCATGGAGTAAAAGTACTTGCAGCATGGTGGGGGGAGAGAAAAGGGAATGAGACTGGAATGGGGTCTGAGAGAGTGTAAATTCGCCGTGGGTAACTGCTGTAGTGTGACGGCAGGCTTATGAGAGTCAATGTGTCGATGAATCCAAAGAGGATACATACCTCGCTTCATGTCCTCATGGCCAGCCGATGTGTGATGGCCGTTATTTATATATTTATGGGGTCACATGCACCATAAACCCTAGGAATATTCGGAGTCTGTGGCTGGACAAAGTTGGAGTAAAATAGATGTATTGTTTGTACCCTCGATTCCATCCCTCTCTTTATTAGATTCAAGTTTGCTCTGTTTGTATTTTAGCATGCACATCTGCTCACTGAAACATGAGGAAGCAGAATTGTGGGAGATTAACTCAAATCCTCCAATTATCAAATCGGATATGCCGATTGTGTTCTCATGTAGAAAAGACCACAAAATACTAATGGTGGACTTGCAAAAAATAAAAAAAGCATAATGGAATAATTATTCAAAGATGTTCCGACCATTATTCATGAGATGTTTATCTGGATTCCACAAGGAATCAGAGAATAGTTGACCATGGTGTTTCCCCAATAGCCCATTAGACCCCCATGCATATGATATCTGGTTTTTCCTATCTGTTGAAATGAAAAAAAAATGACTAGAATATATACTTTTCTCGCGGTACTATTGCAAATGCGCTGTTGTTATTTTCCTTATGTTGTTTAGCTGGGGGGCCGACATCCTTGAGCCACGTAGACCTATCAAAGCGGGGACCTCAATTTCCTGCACTGAACACTCTCTGAACACTCTGTCCTATCTTTCTTGCACTCTCACAGTTCCCCATGTGTTTTGCTTAAGTCGAAGGGCAAGATTTCCTAGTCTCGTAACGATTTCTAAATAGGACCTCGTTGCCCTGGGATATATTTAATTGCCACACGCCGGCTGGTGATGCTAATGCACACTGACAAAGAGAGTGGGAGGCACAGGGAGAGAGACAGGAGCCAGTCCTATTTTTTTTTAAGTAACTTTGACTGAGTAAGGTCATAAGGGACTGTCACTCACAGGCCATTATTATACTGTTTGTCTGTTACTTTTCATATGCCAGGCCTTTGTGTGCTTCCACTGTGATGCCAGATTCCATCGCAGTAACCACTAACTTGCAAGATATTTTTGCTTAATTGACTTAACTCGGCGTGAGCGAGTGTGTGTCTATATGATCTAATCTAGTATTTCATCGGGTGTCATCACTGCCAAGCCCGTCAACCCCAAAACAGTTAACAACAAACATCTTTGTACTTCATGAAAGGGGATTAAATAATAAAAATAAGTGAAAAACCTGATGGCGGTCAATAGCACGGGGGTCTTTGTTTGTGTATGTTGGTGTGTGTGTGTGTGTCTGGGAAGCTCCCCTTCCTGTATCAGGATAAATAGCGTTGTCTATCATGTAAGGTGTTGTCTGGCAAACAGATTCGACCCATATGAACACAAATGAGTTCCCCAGAGGAGACATTTTAGGGCGAAGCATGTCCCCGTGACAATTATGGTGAAGGACATCTCATGGGTAAAGAGGAGGTTTGGGTGACAGCCAGAAAGCAAGCACGGCTGTGTCATGCATCAACCTTGTGTTTTAACACAGGAGTACATTAACACGGAGGCTCGTGCATTGAATTCGAATGCATTGCAGCAACAGTGTGGAAATTAATCTCGTCTTGATGAAGTGATGTGAAAGAAATGCATTTAAATAATGGCAGGCTATCCGTCATGTATTCCTCCACTGGTAGGTATCGCTCACCCCCGTCTATCTAAAAATGTCTCTCTCGGCAACAATGCCACGGGCTCACTCCCTGGATATGGATGGAAGCAGCGCCTATAGGCTCCTTCGTAATGGCATTAGATAACCACCGGTTGTCAACCGCTCCTGGCGCGTTTACGCAGCATTCCACCTCTGAGGTGACAGGTCCCTCGCGTAGCCGGTCACCGTGCTGTGACGAGAGGTAATTATATCGCAGCTGTAAATCTTCTCAATGGCTTTGGTAAAGTTAGATCGTCTTGTTCACACTACTGTGCAGACGCACGCATGCTTTTATGATGTGCATGCTCACAGAAGCTCTGCGGAGTAACCGCTGTGGGCTCAGGTGGCGAGATGTTGGCGCGCGTGGGTCAATGTCATACTTTCCGCGCAGAGTTGCCTCTTAGCAGCAGCTTGGAGAAAATCGTGTATATTATATTTTGCTATCTTTAAACCTGTATGATCTCTTTTTGTTTTTGCATCATGTCGACCCAACACTTCAGAGCACTTTGACGTGTTTAACACAAACAGCGCTTTAGACCAGGGCGACAGCTATTTACATGATAAGTTATTCACTTAAGAGGGACTGTGTCAGCAACCTGACCAACACGATTCAAATGTGGGAGCATTATGTGCTAAACCCGGGAAACCCCGCACGGATCAAGGAGGGTGGCAAACATTTATTCCAGGGGGCATATTAAGCTGCAGTATTCACAGGTAATTATCGGCTCCAACTCCGACCAGCAGTGCTCGTATGCTGTCATGGTAACGGTTCTTCAAAGATGTGGTCAAACCGTCTCGCTGAGAAGCTGAATGAATTTCTGCTCAAAATGTTCCTGATCATGATCACACACGACATGAAGTAGGTTGACTGCACATTACTCTGAGGGCGTTATTAAATGCAGGCATGCGACGCATTCACCGGTTGTATTAGACCTCAAGGTAACACACAAAAACGTTCAGATTTGTGCAGATTTGATTCCTCAAAGTTAACATTGAGCAAAGCTATGGAACGAAATATATCTCTTCAGACAGACGAACCATCACTCACTTTCAAAAGCCTTGCTCCAAGACTGCATGTCAACGAATTGTTAACACAAAAGGCCGAAACAGCAATAAAACACGTTGTGTTTTAAAATCAGCGTGCAATGTTGCATAAACATAGATTTTTTTCTGTATATAACCACAGCGACCACATTCACACTAAATTCTAAACCTGTCAAAGAGATTTGCATGCTTGGAGTTTGAAATTTCAAATTATATTTTTGAATCATCTCACAGCCGGAACTTGCGGCCGCACACTAAAGCACGTAAAAAAGTACCCGAGCCTGAAGGGATTGTATCGTTTGTCTGTTGCCGTGGGCACAGGTGCACTAGGGATGCCGGTCTATTTTCCACAGTTAATCGATGACATGAAGCCACTGGAGCTTGACTCGAAGTCACTGGGCCAGAGAACGATCCAGAGAGGGTTATTGGGTGTTTTTGTCCGTGTGTGTGTGTGTGTGTACACCTATGTACGCAATTATCATGCAATTGCTCTACGAAAACCCTGGTGCTTCATGGGCCTACCGAGACCGGTATCGAGCTGTGAGGCTTTTTTTTTCGTCATCCATTCTTTCACACGCAGGTTATACGCACTCACGCACTTTCTCCAACGCGCACCCATGCAAAATAAACAGAGCCTCCCAATGCGGGTAGCCACACGGGGAGAGGGGTGTTCTCCAGAGGGTTAGCTCATTTGGCCCACTGGTGCCTACTACCACGTCTCCCTCGCTTCACTTCATTTGAGGTCGCTCGCAAGTCGGCCCAGACTTTCGTTCCGGGTTCTAAAATATCCTGCTGACAAACCTACTCTGTCTTCGTCGGATCTCATCTCAGGACATCATGCAACTTTCATTAGGTCCACACGGAGTGATGGACCGAAGTCTGAGAACGACCTTTGGCCCTTATCCCATTAAGTCTCCCAGGTAAATCCAGAAGGTTCTGATAAGGGGCTTTGGATACTATGCTCTATCGTAGAGTCGGCTATACTGCTCCTTTATTTCTCTCCTGCTGTCAGTAATTGATCTTACATGCACTGCATTGAACACATGTGCTTATGTCCTTTAATCACTCATTTCCCTTTGTTTTGACATTTTGTGACATTGAGAATTCTAGTTCAATTCGGGGGATGTGCTTTACTGAGATAGAAAGGGCATTGCATTTAATAAGTTCTAATGTAGTAAGCTTGATGTCATTTTCTATTCCTTTTGGCTTCCAAATGTTCAAATCATATTTAAATGTCTGTTTGTGGTTTATTCTTCTGAATGTTGTCTTGTCTGGATGTTTTATGTAAATCACTTTTAATTGCCTTTTAGCTCAAATGTGCCGTGTATAATAATACTGTGTCATGATTGTAGATAATTTACCACTGTTTATTTCAATAGAATATTCGGGCAATATAATATATGACCATAACTGGAGAATTGTTACTATGTCTATAAAGGAATCATTTTTACCTAACCACATGGTTAATATATATATATATATAAAATATTTGTTATATATGTATTGCATATGTAATAATATGCTTAAATATAATATAAAATGTTATGGGCAAGCAACAATGCTTTAAACTAAATTAAATAAAATATTATTAATAATATTACATTACGTATTAATATATGTAACGTATTAATGAGGTGCTGTTGTGAGTCCATGATATAAATTATGAAGAAGTCTATTTAGGTAGACACTAACTTTTCCTTTATTTAGATTCATGACATTTGTAACAGCACCAACAGGAAGTTGGCCTCAGCAGTGTTTCCTCTAAACTGTGTACTGTATACCAATCTGATCTGCAGGTAACTGCTGAGAAAAAAGGAAAGGAAATAAATGGCAAGGAGTGTATGTCTGTGAATGTCTAGGTGTGTGTGTGTGTGTGTGTGTGTGTGTGCGTAAGGGCTTTTCTGGAGCATAAAGGGGCTCAGTCCTCTCGGGGAGACAGAGCGAGCGATAGCCTATAAGCACAGAATACTAATCCTGTGGCAACAGACACCCTGAGCAGATAGTCTTCACATCCACACTTGGCGTTTTACTTCATTTATTCCAGGAAAAAAAAAAAAAAAAAATCACAGCTACGCCGCATGCAATTATTCTTTGTCACCGAGAGTGGTGGTCGGCGCATGTTTCCCTGTGTGTGCATGGGTTGTGTGCGTTGGGGGCATTTAGGGTTATCGAAAGCCCCGAGTGAGCTGTAGGTCAGCACGGTGTGGAAATGAACACATCTCTAAAGACGCACACAAGAAAACACACACGTCTCTCTGCTCTAATTACCAGGGAAGCGATGAGGAAGGGATGAGCTGCTTGTGTGTGTGTGTGTCAGAGAGTGTTTGTTAGTGACGGACCACTGGCTCTGGCTCAATGCAAGGGAGATATGGTCCCAACAGTGTCAGCCAAATCCCGGTCCTCTCCTTTTCTCTCTCTCTCTCTCTCTCTCTCTCTCTCTCTCTCTCTCTCTCTCTCTCTCCCTCCCTCCGACCCCCTCCTGTGTCTCTGTACCTCCCTAGATTTCACATAGCAAAAAAAGAATCCACAAAATCTGTGTGGTAATGAGAATCCCCAGTGATACCAGGATAATGATCCTAGAAAGTACTTCATAACAGGGCTGCACGGTGGTGTGTTGGCTTGCACAATCTGGGCTTTGGTTCTCAAATGTTTTCCCCCTGGTCGTCTGTCCATTTGTTAAAGGCCAGTGTCGCTGTCTCAAGTTGGCAAGATTGAGCCTTATGGGTTTTTTGGTCATTTAAATAATGTATACTTGAAACCGTTGTGTTGTGCGCTAGTTACGTAGTGAACATGCAGTGTAATGCAGCAAATCATACAGCCAAAGTGAAACGGTATAATCATCACCAACGTAGAGCTTTACTCAGAGGACGGCCTCCACTTCCAGGCACAATTTAATTTGTCCAAGCCGTCTAATTCATTTTGAGGACAGCGCGGTGACTAGTACAAGATAACGGGCCGAGGCAGCGGACAGACGGTGGCATGGCTTCATTACCAAAGATGGATTGAGAACACGGTGTCACTGCTAACGCCACGTATAAAGATATCACCTTTATCAACTTGATACATATCATACATAAAAGGTAAATCTGAAGTGCATCACTAGTTAAGCCACTGGTAAAGCAGTGGAAGTGACGAGGTGACACAATAAGGAGGTCCTCACTGTAGCTCTAAATCCTTCTGCCCCGTGGATCACAATCCCCGAGAAAAAGAGTGCTTTGAAACATCCAACATCCATCATGGTGACATGTTCACCGCTGCGCTAGCAGTGTTGTGGATGGAGCGCGCGCACACACACACACACACACACACGCAGCGACACACTTGTGTCAACACAAATAGGATCACACATACAGATGGGTGGATCAAGGATCATCAAGTTCAAATATTTGGTCCTTTTTCAGCCCTAGTGTCAACTGGAGTTGTAAATTAGCTCTATAAAAGCCACCCTTACATGTTTTTGTGACCTTCTGGAACGTATTTCACGCGGTGAGTATTTGTCCATCTGAAGCTGTTGTAAGAGGTGCAGAATTTCCCAGTTCTTGTGAACCATTCATACGCTTGTCGCTTTGGTTACACACTGTTCTCTGTCTCTGCTTTGTAGGGATGTAACCTCTGTGAGGCTTTAGTAAATGCTAACAGAGAAGAAAAAAAATGGTCGCGCTGCAAGTGGACATCAGAATAAACCTTTGGTCAGCGTGACTTGACTTTCAGATTGTCCGTCTCCTGCTATCCAAAACCTTTTGAGAGGGTTTATGAATGCCTTAAGGCTGCCTTTCAAGCGCATAAAAGCTTCTGGAGGTATGGACCGGCGGCTCAGAGCGAAACGCGATCAAAATGTTACCATGGTGAGGAGAAGACAATTAGTGAAAACGAGAAGGTGATGCACAGCGGCGTATTTGTCTAACCCATTAGATGTCAGTTATTAAGTGTGTCTGTGATGGGGGTGTCGAAGGGGGGCCGCCTGTTGATTGACAGAACAATATCTGGATTTTTTTCTTCCCCTCTTTCTTTCTAGTAGACCTGGCAGTCAGTCACATAATGTCTCAGGAGCTTTAACGCTGAGACTGTGCTGGATGGTAGGTGGTTTCTGGGAATTGCATCATGAGCAGGGGAGCTTGAAAATGTGAAGAAAATGGCCCTATGACTCAAGTGAATAAATGTGCAGCATGTTCATATTGATCTATGCACGTATCGTCTCGTATGCAATATGGAGGGATATCGGCAGCTTGTCCAATGAGTTTTGCTTTTGAGGTCATTTAATATTGTTGTAAACACACATTAACTGATGTGTATGCGATGCCTTATTTTTGCTAAATCAAAGTAGAAATACATTCACTGAGTAAATAAGTAGGGAAGTAATAGCCAACTTATTTTTTTGTCATTTATTTTCCCTTATAAGCCAATTCATATGGTAACGAGACAGCATTTGCTTGACTGTGTTTTACATATTTCTGGGCCAAATATGCTTGTTGCCATATAGTAATGTAGTTATAGATTTGATGGACAGACCCAGAACCTCGAAAATGTAGGGTACGTGTTGATTGAAAATATAACGTGACAGTCCATTCTCTAAAGGGCACGGTTTTTAATTAAGACGTGTAAAAGAAATTGAAATAATGTCAGCTATTGCAACACAAACTGTAATTCAGTGATTGCACCTGTCATACCCATAATAAACATGCAGTATTCTCGACAATAACAAGAAAACTCTGCTTCGGGCAGCCAGAACTGCTGAGGTTTTTGTCTTTGAAGGCATTATACAACACGCTTAGTGAAGGTCAGTCGGTATAACCGACTATTGTAATCCCAGACAGAATAACAATAGGAAGATATAGTGCTTTCATCCAAAGCTCTTTAGAATTTGCCTCTCATTCGTCCATTCACAGACACAACAGCGAGCTACCGTGCGCCCGGCTGAGGCGATGCTGCCCGGGTAAATAAAATAAATCTGTGCTGCGTTGGCTTTTCAAGATTGTTTGGATGGAGCCTTTTTTTTTCAAATGTAAAGCTGACGTGCCGTATTTATTACTCTTATGTCACGGCGGAGACCGAAGTCTTAGCACATTCTGCATCTGGCTGTCGACTGACACGTTCTGTGGTGCATTATATCTGACTCTGAGAAGTTTAATCATGCTAAAATTGTGGGCAAATGCATCTCAACGAGTTGGCGCAGGCACGTGTGCTTTGCCTTGGAAGTAGAAGAATAAAGTGTCTGCATTGAAAATAAAGGCCTGCAAGAAGAATCTTAGAGTCAAAAATGGTGGGACACAGCTCTTTTTTTTTTTTTTTTTTAAGCGTTGTAGGTAGTTTTTGTCTTTTTGTTGCTGGAAAACAGGACAGGAAGAGGATGGAGGCGGCAATCTGGCTCTCACTCTGACAATGTGATGTCAGGTCGACAGCTATTCTGCTATTTCAGGGTAATTAGTACATGGGGGAATTGTTGGGAGGAAAAAAATGTCTTCCTGCACTCGAAGGCTTGCACACACTTCGGCCCGGTTCTCATCGAGGGCTCTCGGCCCTGTACAGCCGTGCCTATGAGAGTGGTGAGGGACGGCGACCAGCCGCTAACCGCATACGCATGCCACGTCGGCGTCTTTGAGGCGAGACACGGGAAAGCCTACGCGCCTCCGAGGCTTTTTGTGAGCACCACCCCGAACACTCGGCGCCAACGTGGAGTCAGTCCTCTCAGGCGGAGTCTCTCCCTCTGTCCCTCGCGCCATCCCTCTGAGTCATTTAGATGATAAAATCCTCCCCGCTGATGGAATCCAGAGGACGATAACCTTCCCATCAGCAAGGTAAGACTCCCCAGAGCTCTCCCCGTATGTGTGCCCGCGTGTTGTAAAAAGGCTTAAGAATAACCGGGTGCCAATTAGTGCTTTTCGCTGTGCAAACATGCCTGTGCTACACCCAGAGGAGAATGATTATGTAATTGCGCGTGTTTATAAGGCAAACTACTTCTTACTACACACTGTAAACACGTTGACTTTTATAGTAGTCCAAATGAATCACGTCGAGGGGGTTACTCTGCGGGCAGCGATGAACTAAATCGCATATATATATAAGAGAGCTTTAGTCGCGATGCTTTTGTCCGTCTGTGTGCGGATGCAACACTTCTGCAGCCTGCAGCATTTTGCCCCAGCAGAGACGCGCACACGCACACATACTCCCATGTATTACGTGTGCGACGGGAACGTCTCCTTTGTGTTAAACCCATTGATGTGTGAATGACCAAGAATGTCCGTGTATGTGTGTGTGTGTGTGTGTGTGTGGGGGCGTGCGTTTGTGCGCACGGGTGTCAAATCGCATCTCGTCCTCACGCTGTCAACAGATGGTTTCACACACAAGCACATGTGCAGCACAGTAAACCCGAGGAGCCAGGAGCCACACCTCTCGGACACATGGGGAATCGCTAAAATATAGATCAGAGGCAGCCATTTACAAATCTTTTGATGGAAGGTTTTTAAAAGGGCTCCTTTGAACTTCGGCATTTTTTAATTACACGACAACAATAAAAATTCAAATAAGAAATTCTCTATCAGGCAGAGTCATGGGACCGCCCTCAGCTGGTATCAAAAGCTGGAATAACAAGGGGAACTTTTCTTGCCCTTTTACTGCTAGCTGGGTGAGCAAGTAAATCATTATTTAAGATTAGCGACTAGATATTTTAATTTATTCCAATAAAAATGTTTTTACAGAAGGCCAGGAGAAAAGATTTTTTTACATTGACAGTGAAGAAATGTGTGTATTTAGTCCGAGGAGTCATCACCACCACAATCCTACCTTGTCGAACATCTCTGGGCGCTATGGCGATGGCGTCGGCGGAGCGCTGCTCGGTGACGCAGCAGCCGTCGGGCGCCGACGAAGCGTTGCCGGAGCCCCGGGGCGTCTCCGGGAGCGACGGAGAAGGTGGCGCCATGATGTTGTGGTTCGGACAGATACATCCCGTCTGGGTCATCGCACAGCCGTCGGCGTCCGAAAGCCCCCGGTCTCCGCCGTGGCCGCTGCGCAGACACTCCTCGAACCACCGGCAGAGCACGCCGCAGGTGAACTGGCTGGAGTTCTCGTTGTTGATGAGCAACACCTCCACCAGCCTCAGCTCCAGCAGCTCCTTAGAGACGCCAGGCGCACCCTCCGCCGGGTGCCTCGTCAAACATATCTGGACAAAGTTCTTATCGAACTGTAGGAAGGAGTACGGCCCCTCGGAGTTGGACTGGCTGCCACATAGATCAATGACCTCCCGGCCCTTTGGAGCCGCTGTGTGCAAGTGAAGCGGGCAGCTTTGATTGGCCAGGTGGTGGTCGAGGGAGAGCAGCATGGGGGAGTGCGTCCGGCAGACGACGGGCTGGCGGGTGAAGCGGAGGTAGAGGGAGTACTTGGTGGGGTCGGGGTTTTCCAGGGACCACGAGCAGCCCGCCGCCCTGGAGGGAAACAGCTCCCTGAGGGAGAAGGAGCCGTAGAGCACCCCGGCCACGAGGCTGGAGCACTGCGAGGCGACGGGCGAGGGGGACGCCGTCACCCCGGCGACCTCGGGGACCCCGTGGGCAGCCCCATAGGCGGACGCCGCCAGGGCAGAGAGGGGGGCGAGAGCGACGGCAGACCAGGCGGCCAGAGCCCCGGCCAGGGCCAGGAGGGAGGACAGCACAGACAGACACACCCCGCCAGCAGTGTTCATCCTATGACATTCGTCCTGTAGGGGGAGGGAGCAGAGAGGAGACCGCGGGTTAGACAACAAAAACAAACAATAAGACAACCTCACGTGTACGAGAGCGGAACGTTCTATATTACTGTTGGAGTCCGGTTGGGGAATTGTTCATGGACAGAAACCGAACCGAGTTCTTCCTCAAGAACAAACACACAAAAAAAAAAAAAGTGAAACAAATCCCTGCTGGGCTGGATTAAAAGGGGTTGATGACTTGGCTTTTGAGACGTGCACTGTGGGGCCTAATCTACCCTTCCTGCTGATACGTGAACACAAACACTGACAAATGAGCGCATGCGCGCACACACACACACACACGCACACACCGACGCATGCTGAGCAGCTCCCCCAAGGCTCTGGCAAACTATTACCATCACCAACACAGTAAGCGTCCTCCAGCAGCCTGATTTTATCCCACACAATACACACACACATTGATGACAAAAGAAATTAAAAAAAACATACAGCATGTACAGTGTTTTAATATTTGCCTCGAAAACTTTTTCAATACACACAACATTTTGCTGTGCCCCGAGTGTCTGCTCCATCGCTTCAGAGTTTCGAGTGGTGCTGCATAAATGGAGTTTGAGGAGGATGTGTGGGAGACGGGAAATGTTCACACCACTCAACCCAAAAACCTTATGGCACAATAGCCAAATAACTTTCTTTCCTAACATGACACTGTGCGGAAGTTCAACCAATTTGTGTTTGCGGCACATCATTTCGATCAAGAGAAAACAACTTACAGCTGGGATATAAGGAAGACTTAGCAGAAAAAAAGCACTGCACGCAACCACAAGACGAGAAGCTTTCAGTCCCCGAAACTCTTAGAACTACACAACAATTGGGTTACTGGGGGACTGTGATTTGTTATGAAAGAAAGAAAGATGCACCGGCAGCCATTTTATGGAAGTTGCAATAAAACTAACGGCACATAAACTAGGATTTGCAGTAAAGTGGACGCCACTCCTCCTCTCCGAACATTAGCTAGTATATGTTTTGCAATGAAAATAACTGCATTTAAACCAGTATTACCATGTTAGCTTGCTTAATTAGTCTACCAACCAGTTACCCTAGTTAAAACTGCTATAAGCCGAACATGACACTAACGTATTACCTGGAGATGGAGACTAAAATAATCAACTGTCTGTTACGATCACCAGCGTTTGGAAGCAAGTAACCTCCTCCCCTCCTCATAGTGACGCAGAACCCAGGTACACCTGCACGGAGAACACCCTGTTCCACTTAACGCGGTGACGCGGTGGCGGCACGCGTTGTGTGGGCCTTTAAGCGAGCACTCAACTCCACCTGAGGGCAGCGGGCGCACGCACTTCACGGGATTTATGTAAGTCGGCGCTGGAAGCCATACGTGGTCTACCGGGCCCGGCTGAGAGGCGAGGAACTGTGCTTATCCCTCGGCCTGTCAAGAGGTGACCCCCCCCCACACAAGATGGGACAGTAAGAGGCACTTGGGCTGAAAGGAGGGTGCTGCTAACGAGAGCTCAAAGCACACCAAAGGCAGACGGAGGATTGAGGGGGGGGGGGGGGGTGAAGGAGAGAGGGCGTCATTTCAATTATACCGTTATTATAATTGTGGAAATACGTGCTGATTTATACACCGTGAAAAACAAAACCGTCTCTTTTAAGATCTCAGGCACTCTACGCCGATGCTGACGCGGAGTGATTTACGGCGCACAACGCGTCGCGCTCAAGGACAATTCAGACAACACTGCGTTTATTTTATGACGGACAGAGATTGTTTTTTTTTTTTTGCAGACATTCGACGTGTTACCTTGAGGTCACGGCAAGGTCTTTTTTGTTAAAGGAGCACAGTGATGCTGAGTTGGTGAAGGTACGATCACAAAAAAAAGTTGAAAAAGTCTAATAAAGGATATATGTAGGATTGACAAAGGAGATTTGAAAGGTGACTTTCTCATTTTTATCCCGAGCAAAGTGGGCGTCAGGAGTCGGGCAACTCATTTTTAAAATGTCATGAAATAGCACTGGTTCATTTCTTTTTTGAAAAGAATAAGCTACTTTACTGTGTCTGTAATGCATTACCAGTTAAACTAAATAATTGCAAAAGTAGGCTTAGGGATTATAAAATGGAATACATGAATGGTTTAAATGTCATTGCAGTTGATGACAGATCACCACATCAGTGGGGAGAGCTTCGTTTCAGTGCTGCATATTGGTTCTATGACAAAAATATCTAGACGACACATATCCAATCTAACTGCTAACTGTCGTCGTGCGATGGTTTAGCGTCCTGTCTTAGAAGCCCAATTAGGTCATTAAAAATCATCTGGTTGTTTGCACAGTTTTTCCACCATGAGCACCAGCCAGAAGATACTTGAATGATTGTGATTGTGATGTCACCGCTTAATCTAACAGTGGAGTAATGGCGAGGCGGGAGGACACAGTCCATCCGTTTAGGCTCTGTTTCATGCAGGCCCGTGCATGCATTCACATCTGGTGGTCAGGCTTTTATCTTTTCTGGCCGCGGTGCCATGGTGTTAGAAGAATTGTTACCTCGTTACCTGAGTAAATTACTGTAACGCAAACCTAATAGAATATACAGAAACACGCACACAGTGGATGCTCACCGACAGTACCCTGCTGTGCATTAGACCACACTACATGAAGGCTTTGGTTGCTTTCACTTTACACTTTCATCAGGCAGTGTTTGCTGTGGATCAGGCTGGTGGAGGGGTGAGACAATAACCATAGCAACTGTGTCGTTTTCTCAAAAAGTTTTTTTTTTTTTTTCTCCACCTCTCTGTTCCTGTTTGGATTCTCACCTGCACATTTTCCACAAGACATAAAGGGGTTTCATGCAGCATTGTCTCCGGCTGATGTGACAATATGACAAATGCACGGCGCAGTCGGGAAGGCTAATGTACCGTGTTGCAAAAAATGCCCGAGGACATCATGCTGACTGGCATACTACGGGGTTATAGACTATGCCATTTGATCACGCTCCGATTCTTTCAAACAAATATGTAATGATATAACACCCATAAAGGCTCCAGCGCAGCCAATGACACAAGTCCTGCTAACAATGTGTCACTGAACTGTTAAATCCAGGGACTCTAATGCAATACATTCAAAAAAGCCAGAACAGAAAGCCTTTTGGGTTTATTTGTATTTTAATTCTACAAAGAAAAGAAGCTTATATAGTCAGACACATATCAAACGTGAAGATAAATAGAATTATAGGCCAGCCCATGCATAGGTAAAACCTTACGCATATTTTACGGATGAGAAGAAGTCAGAAGCGTTAAGCAAATTGTTTTTGGGACAATGAACAATGAATATTCATAGACGCGCAGTCTGTGCAAGAGAAGGCCCTAAAGTGCTGTCTCCATGAGGCCATTCTGTCCCACTTCACTCTAAAACAGCACTTTACTGTGGGCGACCATAAATATTCATTAGCTCTGATGTCTTCCTTCCACCTTGACATTAATGTTATCACCAAGGATAGCAAAATATGTATATTCCTCACTCCCTGTCTCTCTTTGCTCAAGGCTCCGTCTTCATTCTTTAATGCAGTGAAGTGACAATGTGACTCATCTCATTTTTGTCTTCCTTGGAAAACTGAAAGAGAATAGTGACAAAACACTACGGTTCCAAACTAAAGCCACAGCGGTGAAAGTTTCACCTCAAATGAGATATTTTTTTTTAACCAAATATCCGTTGTAAAATCATGAAACTGCATCACCGTGTTTCACTGTAAGCCAGCGGAGTGGGCAGTGAAAACCCAACGTGGACCACCTGACGGCTGCTTCTAGTCACATGACTCTCACTCCCACGTTGCAATTTGTTCTGCTCAGTGTTTCTGTTTTCTTTTATTGGTAGTTTTTATTCATTTTTAACTTTTTTATTTTTTTTATTTGTCTGAACTTAATTCAGTCCCTGTACTGCTCCAACAACCCACTGTTCCCTCTTGGGATCAATCCAATCACACCACACTCACGGTGCACGATCCCTGCTTGCAAAAGAATGGCTTCTCACGTTCTCAAATACACGGACACCATCTCTAGAACAACCACCAACAATAGAAACTTCTGACCGTTCCGTAGTCTCGTGGATGCCTTTGTTAAATAAGTCCGTCACGGAAAAAGGATCCAGTCTTCCTCATCACACCCCTTTATGTCAATTGTAACTCAACCAATAGTTGTTTATACATACTTTCAGAGCTATCTTGTTCACCAATGCACACTTAATGGGCATTTTGACTGTGTTTTGTGTATTTCATTTGCATCAAATACAAATGTATAAGGTGGTCCTTTACAAAGTTCTCTCCATTAATAGCTATTAAAGAACTGGACCACAACTATCTCCCAGTAACCATTCTTGTTGTGGTCACATGATGGGCTCCTGTTAGGGGAAATGCATTTCGGGAGGGTTGCGATGGAGCATCATGACACACCCTCTTATCCTTTCCTCCTCCACACTACCCTGTATGTCCCGTTTGGGCATCTCTAAGTGGAATGTTATTGTCCAGCGTATTGATGTACAGTATTTCTCCCCATCCAGGGCCTTCAGTGAAGACCAGCGCGTGGTCCTTGTGCACACACACACACACACACACTAAACCATGAACCAGTGGACAATGTGCATTTCACACACAGGCACACATGCCACACCCCCATTGAGTGCTGAGTCTGTTTTATCAAAAATTCAAGACTTTATCCAGACACCAGAGTTTCTTTCTGCCGCTGATTAACAAGTCATGAAATGTTCCTCTCTGCCTTCCAGCATAACACCCTCATCTCTGGTCCCTCTCATCTTAGAAACTTTAGCTTTCCTCAAAGTCAAACTTTATTTACTTACCCACATCTGCATTGATGTTCCGCCTTGTCTTTCATCTTAATAAGATCTGTTGGCCTTAATATCAGGAACCAATGTCGTTCCGCTAATTTTGCCCAATTGACATTTAATAGTAATTTGTTTGTCCTTTTATCAAAGCTCAGGCCCTAGCGCTATTAAGCCGATGCTTTTAACTTACAAATGGCAAACAAGCTGAGAGGATCTCATGCTGTGAAAAGAGACGCTAGTACAAAGGCCCTCTCGTTCAGAGCAAAACCGCAATTTTGTCCGCTGGTTATGGCATACACGCTACACAACAACAAACAGACGGACACCTCCCTTGCACTCATACACATTCATACATTCACGTGTCCCGAAGGAAGAACAAGGCGTAAACCACGGGTGTGGGACGAATTGAATGGGGAATCAAGTGTGCAGTATCAAAACTGGATGAGGAGTCAATTAATAGATGTTTTATAAATCGGTTTTAAAGTGGAAATAACACTGAGGGAGCAGAATACAATGCCAACACAGTTTAGATTTGTTGATTCACCATGAAAAACATACAGGCCCCTTTTACATATTTGATGAAGCAAGATGCTTCCCTCTGTAAATCCATCGTTCATTCACTGTTAGCTGAATGAGAAATATTTTGCATTAGTATTTTAAATGCAGTCCCCTGGAGAGGTGCGTTTGCAGACCGGAGAACCAAACTTTGGAACAAAGGTAGATAAACCAACAGGTGAGGGGCTCCACATGAGGGCACTTCTAACTGAACGATGAGGTTGAGCCGTTCAGGCAAACAAGTTCACGTAGGTGGACTACAAACAGAAGGAGGAGGGCAATGTAAAATGTAGCCCAACTTTAAGAGTGGATTACCACATTTTACACAGCAAGAGGATGGTGGAGTCAGAGAGAGAATATATGTCTTTTTTTATGATCCCTTCTCATGATTAGTGACTATATAAGTGAAATTTCCATCCATATTAGGGCCATAAAATCCGCAATCAGCAGCGAGATCGAAGCAGACAGTATACGCTGTGAATGTGAGCACTGATTAAACTGCACAGAAAGGACCAGCGCTGCTGTCTACGCCATCACCAAGATATTTTCTGGGAGATTATACAACGCAGTGGCAACTGCCATATCAGCTCTGTGTTATATAACGTGCACTTTGTGTCATTACCCACACCAAATCAACAAAGAATAAATGAAAATGCCATTAGTAATGAAGCACTTTGGTAAATGTTCATTGACATGTCATCTCGCACCGCTGCAAGAAAATCACACCTCATTTACCAAAGGCTACATTAATATATATAAATATACGCTTGGAGGAAAAACATTTTTCAATATAAACCCATTGGGAAAACATTCAATCTCATTATCAGATGGACTCATAGACGCTAAAACCAATTCAGATTATTCAATATCATCCAAACATGAGTTTCAGCATTAAGTTGTGTTGCATTTACCAGGAAGTTATTGATAATGGGGGCTATTAAGTAGAGATGAGGGACTTAATGATTGTTGGAGATGACGACAAGCAAACGGATGAAGGGGACTTTGGCTTATTAAAAGGCTCATGATGAAGAGGATGTCAAAATGTAACCACATTGCTGAAAACCATGGTGAAGCAATGAGTGATGGAAAAAGTTTGAGTTTGCTTTTCTTTTCCTCACAGGATGCTATTTAATAGAAAACATAATTAACAATACTGAGCTATTCACTCATGGTGATGCGTAATTCATCACAAGTTTGGAACTAGGCCCGTCAACCGGATGCCAAGACAAATTGCGCCAAGAAATAGTTCACCTGCAACACGTTGTGTGTGTGTGTGTGTGTGTGTGTGTGTGTGTATTGCACAGCCACACATTCAACCCATGTTGGACCTGTGTGGATGCTCAACTAAAACAGTACCCTGACGTAATGTGCAGCCTCTATTTACTTCACAACATTTGTTATGATCATGTTGTGTACACTTTATAAACCAAAGCGAGATGTATACAGAGACTAATGTAACGAGACAGTGGGCCAACGTGCTCCACGCTTTGTCTGCATCAGTCCTTATTAGCGCCATTTGATCCGGTGGAGGATTTCAGCAGCATGTAGATACACAGATGGAGAAGCGTGTGTCAGACGTGACCCTACAAACCCCACAACACCTACCCTTCACACCCTAGACCTTGTTTTTTTGTGGTGGAGGGAAAAAAACAGACAAAAAAAACAAAATGTCACCATCTGTGGATAGTCTGCACAGAATCTGATGCAAACAAAGTCAAAATCCCTTTGTGTGAAGAAACACACCGCCGTGTGTACACATGTATTCATCCATTCATCGTGTGTGTGTGTTTGTGAGATGGGGGTCTAATAAGGAGTTGGAGAAAGGCCTTTCCGCTGGGAATTTCGGTTTCATTGTAAAGCAGAGAATCAGAGACGGAGAAAGAGGGTGATCAGCTTCCCTCAGATCAGCTTACACCAGCTTTCTCTTTTTTTGTACTAATGACAACGCAGATGCATGGAATGGAGAGGAGGTAGAAGTGAAAGAGCGAGGGAGGCAAAATAAAAGCTCAGTTGACACATTGTGTTTTTTAACAACAATGTTCGCAAGACTAAATATCTGAATACCAGTGGTACAATGGTTACGATATAAAATTTACTGACCCAGGAAAAACTTTCACAAACAAAACCTCTCGAAAAGTCATGTTTTTTTTCCAATGAGAATTATTCAGACATTTCTAAATACAGCATTATATGTATTTTAGACCTTAGCAAACGCGTATGTTACCTTGTGAAACGATAAAAGGCATTTTTAGATTTGCATAAACTTTCCTTGGATAAGGATATCACTTTTAAACAGAAACACAGACTATGGAGAAATAACCCATAGTGATGTTTTTATTTCTGATGCACTCTTGCAAGCTCATGATTCCCTTTCAAGGAGAAATATGCGCTGCAATCAATCCCTGCCAAAAGGGTACAGCTGTGCATCATCGCTTGGATTTCCCTGATGTAAACCTGATGCTGATTTTTTTTTTTTTCTGGAACTAAATATTGAAAAATTACCATACGCCAATTTAAATGAAAAGCCAAGTGGTCTGAATGGAAAGTAGAGGAGCATGAGGCGTTTTAAAACGCATTGTTAGAGCAGCGAGTGTGTCGCGTGGAAAGAACATTCATTAAAAAAAAGACAATATGTCACACAAAGCAATAATGTCATTAAGGTAATCTTGGCTGCGGGGTGAGGGACAAAAAAACAAACCAAACAGCCAAAGCTAAATTTATTGTGCATGTCAACAGAAATGTTTCAATTAAAGAGAACATGGAGTGAAAAGGGCAAATTGTGTGTGAGCCTGTGTGTATGCATGCATGCAGGACCCTGTCTATCTGACAGTGTCTGCTCCTGTGTATGTGCGTGGATGAAGTTGTGTTAACTGAAGATGGAATAATCCATCAGGCCGACATTCATCTCTAAATCTGTCTGAATAAAGGACACTTATTTATGCACGGATTCTTTGGAGTGCGTGTGTGTGTGTGGGGGGGGGGGTATTCTGCATGTGAGTCTATGAGAATGTTATTCAGACCACAGTGGGAGGCCACTGTTTGAGCCGACACGCGTGTGGCACACCGTGGGTATCGGAAAGTATTCTTAACCTTACATATCCTCCCCTCCGCCTGTGTGGATCTTGCTTTGCACAGATTTTTCATTCAAAGAGCACGGCTCAGTGGTGGAATAACGATCCGAAAACAATTTATAAAGAGCAATATCATTCTGCTAAGTCCAACTTCATCAACTGCTCTGTGTAAATCTATTTGTGTTTGTGTGCTATTGTTGAGGAGGTAGTTGCTGATATCTCCAGATCTTTTCCTTTATGTAACATATCTTCCCTCCACGGCTGAAGCAAAGCAGATCAAGCTCTCCCTCTCTCTTTGAAGTGTTGCCAGGCAGGGTGTTTATTTCATTATCTCCTCTCCCACTCTATTTCCTCTCCTTGTTTTTAGGGCTCACTATCAAGGGGGAGACATGAGTCAAGGCAAGGAAAAGCTGACGCTGCAAGTCCACGCCAACGACTGTGGACCGTTGCGTTTCTGTAAGGGTGTTGTTCACATCTTTATGTGTGCAATACGTCCTCATAAGCCTGGCAAGATAAGAAATGTGCTGTGTGGTTTTCTCTACAATGGCCTTATTTTATCACGGGGATTCAGGTTTGCTTTTTTTAAATTTTTATTTGGGTCTTATAGTAAAAGGATGAATGTCATATTCAAACATTGCGCGGATTTATTCCTTGCACACACACAAATGTGTCACACACACACACATACCTGAGGGGCTCAGGCACAGTCTAACATGGCGGTAGGTGGGGTAGAGATGCAAATGCAAAGATGAATCTACGCAGCACCTGCATGCCGTGTGCTTTTCCATCCTCTTGTTGGACGTGACTGTTGGCCCGGGTTCAGGTAAGTCGATTTTTGTTCATGATCACGGCTGTTTGTGATTCTGTGGCTAAAGCTCGTATCTAAAATGTTTCATCTAACTGGTAAATTATATTAGATCAAACTAAAATTCAACTACATAGCTTAGGGTTGCATTCTGCATTCCGAAGTGGACCATGCAGACTTGAAAGGCTCTGCCTGGAGGGCCTAATGGAACATGATAAACACCTTGTGCACTTCATTTTAATTATTCATAAAAATATACACGTATAGGTGCATTTAATGTTCTACTGGCAACTCATTCAGCGAATTGTTCTTTCACGTCCTCCCGGCTAACATAAACAGCAGTTGAAAAGTGTACAGAAAAGTCAACAAGAAAGTTTAGTACAACATTGGCCGGTATAAGCAAAATGTCACGGTAATTGATCACTCATGTTTAACTGGTGTTTAAGTGCTATCATTTTGGAAAGGTGAGTTTTAAGTAAAACTAATGAATCACGCTTCTTACGTTGAGTGTGTAATGGTGAGTGGTTTGCCTGCAAAATGGAAAAGCTCCACGTTCTTTTTTTTTTTTTGTACCTTACTAAGTGCCATTTTACCAGATAAACACATACTCGACAGGACGGCAGCAAGAGTTGAAACACTACTCCACATGGAAATTTAGCAACCACCAACGTTAAAAACATAGTCATACAGAAAGATGTTAATGCAAGACATAAGCATGGCTCGAGCTCTATTTCTATGCTTAAGGAAGGAGTCATAAGGTGGCATCCTCATGCCACATCATTCATGTCTTTTCCCCAGAACAAACTGGCTTCACCCCAAAACTTTTGAAAAAAACATGCACATTATGTAAGATGCAGTCCATGGAGAAAGCTGCTGTTCTACAATGATGCAGAATCACAAGGGTATGCTAAAAATAATACATTTATAAAGGCCTCAGGTGCAAGTAAGTGGCATTCATACAAATCTACGCCAAAAAAAATGGAACGCGTGGCATACATGCACGTTGCCAGGGTACATCTTTAACTTTCTGCTGAATGCTACAGAGGAACTAATCTGGGATAAACCTCAGAGTGCATTGCATTTGTTATGAAAATTAATCTCATTCCAGGTCTGTGTTTTTGCGTGCGAGTTAACACCTCTGTCTCTGTCCTCTGTCTAATCCGGCATTCTGCTGCAGTAAAGTGCATCCAATCACGGGGTGGGCCCGCTGCTAAGCGGGAACGCGGCTTAGTGACTTTGGCAGAATTGTATCACGTGTATTATGCAACGACTTTGAGCAGATTGTTGCATACATATCAAAAGTAAGTGTGTTTCACCTTTCATTCCGTAGACGTTACATGTTTGGGCTTGACTCCCTTTTCTTGTTCTGTATGACGGCGTTTGGCTAAGCTGTGACGAATCTCCCGGTACACACACGCCGCCATGCACCTCAGCCGCTGCTATGCGTTTGTGAATTGTTTTTGAAAATATGATTTGACCCGCCCCGTGTGAAAACTTTAAACAAATTGTCCAAATTCTTTCGCTGGTATTTTTTTATGTAAAATTGGATCTAACTCCGATAACTAAATTCCAGAGTATCTAGTACGCACCCTTTGCTAAGAGCCTTATGTATTTTAGAATATAGAAACATGACTCAATGCCAGAATGAGTGGATTTCAGACGCCAGCATTTGGGGAAAACATAATATCTTGTGGGAGCTTAATTTGAAAAACCTAAGCTGTCACTTTCTTCCTAAAGTTACTCAAAATGAAGTCAGATCAAGACACATATACACGACTGCGCCAGTACTATTTAATTGTCAAGGTTATACATATATATATATATATATATATATATATATATATCTATATATATGATTTTGGTTAATTTTTAACAGAATAATAGCTATGTCTGAGTCAGTGTATTGTTTAACAGTATTTTACAGAGACACTCTGCATAAATCCACAAGTTTACCACTTGGTACCAATCTGTTTTTAATATAACTAATCCGACCCCCCATCTCCCCTCCCCGAACACAGCTCACCTAAACCTTTCAGCCTTTTTACCGTTATTTCTCCCCCGTTTATCGTCCTCTCAAAATCTGACAGATGTATAAAGGAAGAGGGGGAGCAAAAAAGCCTCCCTCCTCTCCCTCCAGTCTGTCCTCCTGGGTAGGACAGACTATACCTCTTCTTTATGTATCCAGACCTGTCTTTCACAGAGATGCATTTTTTTTGTCTGCTTCACTACTTCTTCTCGCCTCATGCTCTGTCAGATAGAGAGAGGCAGAGCGACGGTGAACGGACGAGTCAAATGTGGGGAAAAGAAAGAGTGACAATGAAACAAGGACCCTTACGTTCCATGGGTCAACATCAGGGACCCATCACGAACCCCAACAAAATGGTCCTTTTTGAACATGACCATCACATCAAATTATACCCGAGTCACAGTAGTCATAGTAATAGTATAAAAAATGTATGTATGAGTTTATGTTTGTGTAAACGTTTTTACAATGATGCCTGGCAGATGGACATCGTGATTCCCAGGTCCATGTGGCAAGCATGTTTAATATCAGATAATGTCGCACTAAACGGCATCAACTACATTCTGTGTTTTTAAAAGCACAAATAGATGGAATATCTTCCAGCAGAAAAATTAAAACGCCACACACCGTGTTTGAGTGTTGCTTCTGGTGTTTTGAAGAAAAAGGGGGAAATTGCCCTGTTAGGCCACTTATGCTGCGCTTGGTGTTCAATCGAGCGCGGAATATTGAAATGCAGCTGCTAATGACAGCGGCAGAGGACCGATTCTCACGCCGTCAGAATCTGTGTCTGGGTATCTTAGCACAAAGAAGCTAATCCCCATTGATGGGGCATTCGTATGCCAGTTAGGAAGCAATCGAAACGTCGCTGACACGTTCCAAATTAGCAACAACTTGCCCAGAAATAGATTTAAGTATAAGATAGGAGGATGCAAGATGCACAGGGAAGTGCATCCTTAAAGACATAACATTTATATTCTAACTCTAAGAACTGGTAATATCCAGAGAGCTGAGTTTATGGAGAGACAGACGTGTTGATGTCAGTTAAGTAAATGATAAAGCGTATTTTCCTAAAGTAAATGCAGGTCTTAAGTACTTATCGTTAAGTTGCAGCCTTGCAACAAATTTAGGGACTTTGATTTCATGCCGTAGCGCGCTGCTAACCAGTGCTTCCGCACGTCCTTTTTATCCCTCTCCACTGAACATGTCTAAACAAGGCTGTCGACCATGTTAAATGCAACAATATGATAATCACCATCAGACTCGAAATAATACACCACGATAACTTTGCAGAGACGTGAGACGTGCCCGAGAAGAATACATGCCGTTTTCTTGAGCAGTGAAGACAAGCCCCTCATCCGTGGTGCAATTAGATAAGCCTTGGCATCTGATTAACGGCGGCACGCAAGCGACGCATTTGTAAGATTAAAAAAGAAGCAAACGTGGACACCTGGAAGTAGATTGTAGCAACTTTTTGCATTAAGAGTTAATGCATTAAAGGTTTGACACGGGCCTTTCAAATTTCAGATGTTCAGGTTTTCTTCAACACAAGATCTCCCGGCAATAGGATATATTAATATAATAGATAACATCAGGTCTCTGAAAGGATATTTCATATAAGTGAGTGAATCACAGGTAACGAAAGGGAGAAATTCAAGCTTTAGAAAATGGCCTACTTTTCTTAAGAGGCAAGAGCAACATGACATTATATCTTTATCAAGGCAATGAATGAATTTCTAAATCGGTGATAGCTAATAAAAATCTTCTCCGGTATGTGTCCATGTGTTCCGATGTTGTACCGAGTCTACCACTAAAACTAAGCTTTTTATTTTTTTACGGCTGTCAAGGGCACACAAATCACCCGTAAACAAACACGAAAATGAAACACACTATCTGTGTGGAGACACAGTAGCAGTAGGTGTAAAAAGAAAAGTGGGAAGGCAGCGCAGAACAAAAGGAGAAGCAGACCAAGGGTTGGAGAGGAAGTCGATGAGAGAGTGAGTGAGCATTGAAGGACGCAGGTCTGAGGGGGGGGCTGAGATAGTGGGATGGAGAGACGGAGCAAGGTGGGAATGAAAGGGAGCTCTGGCGGATTAAGTAAAAGGAGGGCGGATGTGGTTCTGCCTCCTCTCTTTTAGGCCGGAACTTTATCTGCGGCTGCAGACTGGAGGCGGCGCGCCGGAGCGCCCCCCCCCGACGACTCGCCGCGATTCTGCAGCCGGGGCGGAGTGGACAAACACAAACCACAAACGCACCGGGGCCGCGCACACGGATCGCCAGTTGCTGATAGCACGAGCACACACTGGGTTCTGTAATCGCGCATCAAACGCCCCCCCCCCCCGGATTCAATGGCGTGAACAGATTACAACACGCGGGTCAGAAACAAATTCAAATGGAGAAATACAGACATTCACGTTCATCACGACACTGAAGTCCTAAATAATGATGTTAATAAACACATCACACAGGCATCTGCTGAACTGTTAAATGTTTTCCGCCAAGTTAGTAAAGTATCCCCAAAAGACAGCAAGATAGAAACAGTATAACGCTGCTAATACTGTCGACACAGCATCTGACCTTTATATCAAAGACGTTGTTTACTTAAAGATTAGTACAGGTTGGCAGGTCAAGGATACTGTGTCTATTCTAGGATGACAGTGCCAGCTTTAATTTTTAATTCTATGCAACACCCAGAAATCTTTTTACTTCATTTGTTTTCTTCACCATTTCTCATGTTCAATAAATAGCGCTGTCACTAGAGTCATTTTCACCTCGGCCTCTCTTCCGCCCAAATGCTTTTTGGATTAGTTTTTTCATGCTAAATTAAAAACCACTTTCACATTGCCGACCTATCCATCAACCGCCAAATGCCAATCCATCCATCCATCTGTTCTGATACAGTGAGATCAACCTGCATTCCCTTTGACTATGGGTACAGTTTGCTAGAGAGCCGTGAATTAGTTAAGAGATCAGTCAACTGGACGTTAATGCAGTTTGGATCCCCCTGATCGTTCACGCACGGGTCAAGCAATTGAATTATCCTCATTTTCTGAAGGTCACGCGGGACGCACTGTGCCAATTTGGAGGGTGTTACAAGGAGGTGAAATAAAGATCAGTGTGATGAATGCACTCCTCCCGGGAAGTAATAACTTAAACGCTATTAATTTGGGGTAATGAGTGATGTGTAACAGTCCAAGGCAACGGTCCGAGCACATGACGACAGCATTGAAAATGGCCCCCTTGTGACAAAAAAAAAGACTCGTCCGAGGTTCACAAGTTGCCGCGGGTGGGCATCGATACCGCCCCCCCCCCCCCAACCCCTCGGACCGCAGAGTTCCATTCAGTGGCTTGGGGGGGGCTCTCTCCACTGTCGATACCACACACTGGCCAGAGAGGGAGGCTAATCCAGCAGGCCAGCCAGATCAATGACGAGATTAGGAGGCGTTGCCCGCTGCGCTGGGCCCGAAAAAAAAAGAAAGAAGAAGCCAAAGGCTTTTTCCCTTCCGTTTCACTTAATGTTTCAACAACACAGCACAAGATGGATGAAATCCTTCGCGTGAGTGACGTGACCACAGAAGCGCAGGGAGGTCTCTTCTCCTGTCGCTGATGAATTAAAAAAAAAAGAAAAAAAAAAAGAGCAGGAAGGAAACGTTCAAAACGAAAAACCCTTGGCTTTCACAAAGTGTTCATGAAGCACTGCTGACGCCGAGCGGCACAACCACCGCGACCCTTCAGCCGCCAGCCAAGTGACCCGGTGTTGTCAGCTCTTTGTCTGTCCTTTTGCCGGCCCGCGTAACCTGACTCAGCATTGGCCAGTGGGCGTGTGAGTGTGTGTGTGTGTGTGTGTGTGTGTGTGTGTGTGAACAAAGAGAATGAGTTGATATTAAAGCAATGCTGAGGGGAGCAGTCTATGACGGGTCAGCTACAGACAAGTTAGGGGCCAAATCTAGACGCACACACACATCTGTGGTTTCATGACTTTTGGGGACATTACTTACTGACATTTACTTTTTCGGGAGAATTAGCGTAAGAGGGAACCACTACCATCTTAATCCGTGCTCCAATCGCAAATGATTCACACGGAGGACAGGCCTGTTTCACCCACGAGGAAGGAGAATATCTGCAAATGTGACTTTAAAAAGGATTAACGACCTAAGACCCCCCCCCCCCCCCCCCCACACACACACACACACAAACACACACTCAAAAAGTACACATACATCAAACAATGTCTTTTGTTTCCCCCCCCCCCACCCCCCAACATATTTAAATCCCTCCAGGTGAACATAATCCAAGGACATACGAGAGATTCTCATCAGGTAACACACAATGTGCGGCCAATAGTTTTCTGTTTATGTTCACATAGGTGTGTGTGTGTGTCTGTGTGTCCGTCACACACGGGAGAAAACCATTCTTTTTCAAAAACATATCTTCAATACATGAAGACATCTCCATTTTTTAATCTGCAAAATGGACAGCTATGAGAAAAGAATTACTTGCTTTACTCTTGTTTACGTCAGAAAGCTTGATCTGATGGCTGATAATAGACAGCCTGATAAAAAGCTGATGAATGACTCTAGAAAACTCGATTTTAAGATGTTCGGTGTTTTCCCTTTGTTTACGGCTTTTTTTAGGGGGGGGGGGGGGGTTTGGGGGGTGTACAATAACGTACAAATAGCATAGGATTATATGGGGCAGGGCGCACCCCTGTGTGATGGTAGGGAAACACTGATGTCACATGTTGAACTAGTGGATATTTGTGAAAAGGAATATAATTATGTAAGACTAAGACAAGAAGAAAGAAAAGGGCAGAAATGGCAGATATTTTCTGCATAATTTCTAGCGCATCATTTGCAGCTGTCGTTCCTTTTGAAAGGAGCTTCTCTTTCGTCGCGCAACCTATGAATTCACTGTGTTTTTCCCTGTCACTTAAATTGACCATAATCATTCTATTTTAGTTTTTTTTTTTTTTTAACAGCCATTTACTTGACTCTGTGGCAATTGAGTCCTTGTGTCTCCAAGATAGGGCACTCATTTTTATTCATTATTTAATTTATTTCCAGACAACATAACCTTTTTCCGAATTGCAGAGTAAATGACCGTGTTTATGCCTGAATCTCAAATTGCACCCTGGGGACAACAATCGACTTCACTCCTGTCACGGACGGTTGTCTGGAGTGTTAAAGGCATGGACTCGGGCTCCTGCAGCCCACAGCAGCGCATGGCGGTTGTTGGAGGAACCGGGAAAAACCTCGATGAGAAACTTGGGTTTCTTTTCATTCCTGTTTGCTCATTTCTACCAACGTGATCGTTCGTTTGTGTGTTCTGGCGTGCGTGCGCGGGCATCCAGACTCACAACGCAACGTGACAAACTGCTTAGACAGTGAAAATGTCTTTGCAGTTGGAAAAGGTACCGCATCGCACGCTTCATGCTTCTGAAACGCGCAGCGCGTCTTTTAATAATCTCTCCCCCCCAAAAAAAAAAAATCACCAGAACGTCTAAAATTAAAACGCTGTGCTGTACACAGCTTACACAGGCATCTCGTCTAATGGTCATTCATGTGCCAGACTCGGAGAATACGATACGGTGCTCGGGGCGAGCCTGTGCCAGTCGGGATGCGTGGGCCCGCAGTTGAGGAGGACTGTCAGAAGGATGGCGGGGGCGGGGGGGGGGAAATAACGAGGCAGGTTTCGAAGGCCCCGAGAGCGGCGGCGCTTACTCAAAACTCAGTTCGGGGGGGGGGGGGGCGTGTGCGTGGGATTGGACAATCTTTTGGGGAATTTCAAATAAATTGGAATCAGTGGCCAAATGTAATCTCGACGCTGGGAAAGCAGCGAGCAGATCTTGCCTTCGCATCGAGGCAGAAGCTTCGCAGTCAGGAGAGGGGCCACTTAGCGATCGCTGCGAAGCAAACAGCTTGCTTGATGGTGGTTGCCCAAAATGCTGAGAGCAATCACATTTTTGGGGTCAATCTACACAATTGACCCCGAAATTAGTGTTTGCCTCCTCATTGTTGATTTCTCTTCATACATAAATGCTCTCAGACCTGTGCTGTTGCTTTTCATTATTTCAAGTTCAAGCAGCGGAGAAACCACTTATTTTGCACTCTGTTGCTTTTTGGACAAATCTTCTCATTCAATGAGACTTGATGGAAATTGGATGGACTGTAAATCCAGCTCTAATAACAAATAACAGAAATGCCCGTTAGCGGAACACCCCCGATAGACAGATGTGTGGATGGCTTTTTAAATCCTCTTCAATATATTTGATTTTAGGTTTCCGACAACATTGAGGTATGTTTTTGAGTATCGACAAAGGACACCCCAACAATAGTGAGTCATCGTGGTGAATCAACGAGGGATAAAAAGCTTTCAATAATGGACTAGGCAAGTTGCTAAGAGCACACTCCTCTAAATCCATCTCCTTGAGCGGTGAATTGAATATTTCTTTATACTGTATACCTCTGTAGAGAATTTCTTATACTGCAATGATTCAAAATGTAATTTTTAATTGGAAATGCAATACTTTAGGCTGTCATGAGAGGACAAAAATCCTGGCAGATGTGTTGTTCCATTGTCACGTATGGTTTTCAAAAAGGCCAAAAGGACAAGCTGAGAGCCATGACGGGGTGCCCTTTACCCTTTACTCGGCCGTCCTCGTCCTCCACACAACCCGCCCCCCCCCCCCCCCCCCCCCTCCCCGCCACCCCCCCCACACGCACACACACACACACTCTTCCTGTTCCACTTCCAGATGAAATGTAAGGGCGTACAAAGATCTTGACCTTTCAAAGTACCCATGGCGTTAGGGAGAGTCGTAACTCTCCCCCCCCACTATCTTCCCCCCCCCCCCCCGCATTCCCGGCCCGGTCCCAGTGGGCTCGGCCCCTGGCGCTACAGCTGCCCGTCATCAGTCCACCAGGGCGCCCCCGCTAATAGACCCCCCCCCCCCCCCCTCCACACACTCTTTTCATGTCAAACAAATGGCCTGACCATAGCTCCCCTTGAGAGGAAGGCCATGTCATAATCGATGGCGCTTCTCGCATACATCACTCCCTCCCCCGTCGCTGCCTTACGCTCTCATGCACAGAGGGTAGAAACACTGCTCTTCAATACAATAGGTTTGTATGCAACTGCCTGTGGGCGAACGCTTCCATTCACTTGCATGGGAGGGAAACTAATTAAAAACCATATATTATGGATTATACAAGCAGATATCCATTTCCCAAAGTCGCTAATCACCATGCAAGCTCACATTGGTCTCCGTGTCGGTCTTTCCCTCTCGAAGTCTATCTTGCTTCCCCCCCCCCTTTTGCAAAATAGGACAAATCTTCAGTGGCAGAGTGCCCTAATTGAACATCGTGAAAAAAAGCGCAGAACGCAAAATCAAATCCAATTACAGGCGTGATGAACCACATGTGTCCCCCTGGCAATGAGTCTCGCCAGGTTCGCCGAAAAAAACAAACAAACAACAACAACAACGGCTTAACAACAAGCCTGATTGAAATGGCGGGCCTTCAAACAACATCCTCTCCCATTGGAGCAGAGCTAAACAGACCTCCCTCCCGTTGGGCTCCTAGCAATGGGCCCAGTGTCATTCAGAAAGAGGGTGTTCCCCATCCCAATTGCACCGTCCCGGCCCCACTGTTCGGCCTGAGGTTTATTAATGTCGGTGGGATGTTGCTTCTCTGTGTGAACTTTTGCTCTTTCTTTGATTAGAAACATTCGGCGGAGGAAACGCACTTAAGAAGGAAATATTCATTTTCACATTTTAATAAAAACGTCGGCTTATTAGACTAGATACAAGCGGGAACAAGCCTTTTAAGATAATGAATTCTTATTTTTGTCAAAGTTTGAGAAATGTGAGACTGTGATCTCCTCGGCGCCAATAGCAGCGGCAGCGCCTCCCACTTTGGCCGCCAGGAGCAGAGCCGTGGTACCTGCTGGAGGCCAACACACGCACCACGTTAACATATATATATATATTTATCTATATATACATATATTACTGAAAAGAAGGGAGGCATGGGCGCGTAGCATACTGCCAGATCCTAATTTATCATCAGGGGGATCAGTTGCTTGGAAACACTATCTCTATTGTCCACAGGAAGCCCCAGAATGAACACAAGGTCAAAGTTCCTCACGGTACCTTTGTTTAAGAGATCTAATTAAAGACTTTTTTTTTTTTTTTTAGGTCTGAGTAATTGCATCACTGCACAACTTCGGAAAGAATCACTGCGTTCGTCACCTCAAATTGATAAACCGAAATGAACCCAATGAGGTTTCTTTCTTTTCTTTCTTTCTTTTTTTCATTATGCAATCACACCCTTTCGCATCATACTTAACGGCCGAGAAAACCCGGCGTTGGCGTCGCGACGAGGAGTTGATTGTGAAAAGTGTGTTTTCCCCCCCAACAGTTAAGGGGCGCCGGTGACGGAGAAAGATCGGCTCATTTAGCTTATCTCAAAACCATTCCGGAACCTTATTAGTTCAAGGGGTCTGTTCGCCTGAGTATCATGTGTGTGCAGAGCACTTCAGGAGACACTGTGCAAACTCAACGGGGGTGTGTGGAGAAGCTAGCTTCCTTAATTTAATTGGCAATTATATTAGCGCCTTGGCTCTTCTGAGCAGTCAAAAATAATCACAGGCTCAAACTTAATGTGTAAATACCCCCGGTGGGACAGGACACACTTGCATAGACACGGACACGGAATGCAAACACACCGGCGCGCACACACACACACACACACACACACACACAAACACAAACAGGAGAAGAAGAAGTAAAAAAAACAGTGTGATCATGGCACGAAGAAGGAATGTGAAAGACAGCCGATTATGCACACTATATGAAAGAAAGTTCCACCGGTCCAGAATGTTTCCCGCTCCATTTGGTGAAGGAGGCAAAGCGTAGACAGCATGAGAATAGGGAAGACCATAGGAGGGTGATGAACAAAGGAAATGCAAATAAGGTACGGTATGCTTAAAACGATGCTATGTACGATATATTAATAACCCATGAGGATCCAGAGTTTGTGTGTCCAGTGCATATATACGGCTCAGCTCCCTTCCATGCCCGGGGAAGGATAAAAGACTGATGCACTATTTATAATTCATAGCCAAAGTTGTGAAAAGGGAGGACAAGCGAATGACAGTTGTGCTCACCTCTCGCCCAGTGCAACTCAAGGCACTGACCGTTCTTTTTTTATTTGATTTTTAACAAAACGAACCCCCCCCCTCCCTGAAAAAAAAAAGCCTCCTTCGAGGTCAGGAGAAGAAAAGAAGATAAAAAAAAGCAGTGTGATTGTTAAATCTAAACTTTGCAAAAGTCTCTTCAACCCGAGGGTCGCTGTGCAGCTACTCCTTCAAAAGGGGACATCCGGAGAAGCAGGCAGGCAGACTTATTAAATACATACCAAGTGAGTCAGACATTAAAAAAAAAGACAGTTCAAACCAAATTTTCCCTTGAGAATGTCAAAACGAAGACGGGATAAAAGGAAGAAAGAAAATAGGTCTTCTGTGCGAGAGGGCGGGCACACAAGAACGGCACCTGAGGCAAACAGATTAGACGTTATGGAGGATAAGAAGGAGATAAAACAGGTAAAAATAAAAGGAACTTCGTGTGCGGGTGATGTTTTTTTTACGATGGAGAATGACATCAGCCTTTTTTGTCACTGTCATTTCATTTCCCGACATGGTTCTTTAAGCAGAGAAAAGAGAGGAGGGGAGGGTAGGGGTCACTAGCTCTTTTGCCAATTTGGCTTTATTAGCAGGGGGAAAGGATGGAGAGGAAGGGGGAGCGAGAGAGAGAGAGAGAGAGAGGAGGAAGGGGGAGAGCGAGGGAGTTCTCAGAATTAAAAGGAAGCTATTGATGTCTCTTGCTCCCAGGCCCTCTTTTTACCCGACTTCTAATTTAACATTTCACACACAGCACACAGAGAAAATAAATTAGAGGGGCAGAGAGAGGGGTGAGCGCAGGGAAGGGAGAGAGAGCACACTGTAAGCAGGGAGAAGAAGGGAAAAAAGCAGGGCGGGGGGGGGGGGGGGCAAAGGAACCAGTGGGAAATGAAAAGAAATCAAGAGATGTTGCAGATAAAGCAGAAGGAAGGAATCTGTGAAGCGACGTGAAAAGAGAGGAATGATCTCTTACTAAGGCGTCCTTATCGGTGAGAAAAGCAACCCAATTAAATCAGCTTGAAGTTAGAGACTTCATCAGCCGGAGGGCTCTTTCAACTAGTGTCTCAGCGCCGGCTTTATCCGCACTCGCAAACAAAGCAGGAACGCAGAGATAGCCCCGCTTAATTGTTACTAATGTTGTTTTACTAGTAAGCTGGAGAAAACGCAGGGAATCGGGGGGTGGGGGGTGGGGGGGGGGGCTTGCTTTGGCTAGAGAGGTCAGCGCCTCCCCTCGTGTGTGTGTGTGTGTGTGATTCACGGGGCCCTCATGCCCCATGGCGCGCATTCATTTCCCGTGAATGTTATTCCGTCCACAACGTCCTTTCATCTTAACAACGAGGGATCTAAACACTAAACCACCTGCGCCCACACACACACACACACACACACACACACACCCGTGGATTCTCGTGTGTGGCGAGCGCGTGGACACACACACACACACACACACACACACACACACACACACACCCGTGGATTCTCGTGTGTGGCGCGCGTGTGGACACACACACACACACACACCTATGCACTCATTGCACACACGGATTTATGACCATTGCAAATCCCCAGCACAGGCAGACTGCAGACTGCAGAAGACACAGAAGGGTAATTTCACCCACTGTGGGATGAGTGAATGCTGATAAGACCCGACTGTCCTCTCCTTTTTGTCATCGCTCCTCACTTCCACCCGTTCGTCCTTGTCTCCTCTCCTTTTAATCTCCTCCTCTTCCCCCCTATTGTCTTCTTTCTTGAAAATATGCTCTGGGAGGCCCCATCTTTCCTTGTGGACATTTCGCCCTCCGAGTGGAATCAGACTTTCAAAAAACGGCGAGGTGAACAGAATCATGTGACTATGTTTGTGAAAACTGCAGAATTACGGGTTGAAGGAAGGTGACGGCGAGAAAGAAAGAGCTTATGAGAGCAAAGATGTCAACTGATCCTCTGGCTGTGAATTGAATAAATGTATTATTGTGCGAGAGGATTACACTCCAATGCTGCAGCACCCCCGTCCCCGCCGCCAAATGGAAAACGCATTGTGACGGAGCCGCACAATGTCAGAACAAAATGAAAAACCAACAGCTTACAGTGATACGATCAAGCTGAGTTATTATTATTTCGATTTATTTATTAATATCATGTTTTTTTTTTTTCTTTTTCCGTTAAGTAAGAAGCCGACTTCATTTCCCAATGAGAGGTGAAAAGCTCCCCTCACAGCAGCCCACCCAAAGCTTTCGTGGCCTCTCACCCTTTGTCCGCCCCCCCCCCCCCCTCTTCATCGCGTTCAAATCCCCTTTTACACTCTCCTCCTTCCCATCTCAATTCCTGCCTTTGACCCCTGGCTAAGGTGGGACCTGTCAGGAGAAAATGCCCTGGGAACGCCGACTGTCAAGTTCACTCGTCCCTCCCTCCTCCTCCTTCTCTCGCTCTTGTTCCCGTTCACCTCTGAGAGGCAGCAGAAGGTTTTTTGTACTTCACCTTCATGTCGGCTGGGCTTATTTTTAATAAGACTGCCGCGGTCGGTCAGGAAAAAGCCTCTGCTGGTGTAATTGTGCGTAATGCTCACACTTCTCCACTTCCACTGTGCTTTACTGTTTAAAAAAAAAAAAAAGAGAAAAGAAATCATAAAATACATACTTTTTAACGGCATAGACGGTCACTACAAAGCAATACAGCTAATTTGGGCAGAGTCTTTACAGCCAGTCCCTGATCCCGCTCTGTGATGCACAGTGGATACACCAGGGGATGTGGAGAAGAAGGCATGAAGAAGCAAAGCTGTGGCTTCACGATCTTTCAAACAGCTCTCTGATCCGAGCGCGTGCACCGCCCTTAATCAACGGAGCCGCACCAAGCTTTACATGTGAAAGTTCCACTAAGTGCTTGTGCTGGGACTTTCTCATCCCACGTTGACTTTCACCATTTCACTCTGACCAACTCGTGAAATAGTTTTCCTTTTTTTTTTCACTCCTCTCCACGTGGTGACATATGGCTTTGATTAATCGCCTGAACAGACTGAACTTGACTATTTCTATGGTATGAATGAATACATTATGGATTACATTACACATTCATGAACTTTGGCTACAATCAACACAGCACGTTTCATGCCCTTCATCCTTCTAAGACTCGTAGACGCCTCTGACTGTCCAGCACACTGCCTTGAACATGAGCTGGACTGGTAAAATGAATAATAGGCCGTGTGCCAGGGGCAGGTTCCTAACATGAAATATTCCTAAAAAACACAAGCTCTCATCAGGCTCTCACGGACCAATGAACGTCCGCATCAAAGGGAAGACGGGCATGTTGGGAACATTCATTTGAGGTCAGACGAGAGCCTGATGAGAGTCCACGGAGGAATCATAACACAGCTGGAGCGTGTGTCTAAGTGATTTTGCGTGTTTGCGTGTGTGCGCAATATCTTTTTTTTTTCTTCTCTTGTGCGTGAGGCCTTTACAGAATGATTCTTTTCTATTCATTTCACTCTGACTTATACTCTGTGACCGTTATCACACTGGTGCTGTGCATTATCACTCATTGAATGGACGCTTTGGCTTAAATTCTGTCGTGCGACCCGTCACAAACTCCAAGTGTGCATTGCATGCTACTTTGTGTGAGTTGTGACATATAAGTGACGACGCCTCGACATCTCCAGGTCGAAAAAAAAGACCAGCTGCTTCAGACTCGGGACATGAAGGCGAGCCATACTTCCCACCAGCCTTCACTCCCACGCTTCCACCCTCTCATAGCTGATTGGTTGCGCAGGAGATATTTTAGGAATTGGAGAAAAAAAAAAATGGTGCCCGTGCCACACCAAAACCTCCTGCCTCCGATAAGGTGTGACATTTGTCACGCAGACACGCATAAACGCATTTAGAACCCAAACGCTCAGCTGGGACATGGATAGCTATGGCATCGCCACGTTAATGTGCCTGTTCAAAATACACACACACACATACACACTGCATACTAATCAAACCCTTTTAGTCCCCCTGAAGTCGATTCAAAATCTCTCACAGCTGTGGTCCATCCCTGGAACAGGCTGTGACATGGACCCATGTGACCCATGGACGCACCAACAGGTAGGATGCGTATGGCGACACGACTCAGCATCGGCGTGCTCGCTGCGGGTTGAGTGAGCGATTGTTAGTTGCAGGTGTCTACCTTCAAAAAGCCAAACATTATCCGCCACAGTTCCACAAACAGGGGAGGTGGAGAAAAAAGGTATTCCAAAATGTTGCTTAAGATGTGATCATTAGCCCAGTGACCATGTGTTGAGAGTGTGTAAAATCTCACAACAACATGATGCTCATGATGATAGCGAAAGGTACATGTGGTACACATGCTATACGACGCCGACCAGCCGGATGCTGCTATCTGCTGCAGTTAAATGTGAGTAAACAAGCCGCCTCTGAGTCAAATCATACGGTACGGAGTACTAGAGGAATAGTCCCAGCCATTACACTGTCAAAGAGTTTTCTATGGCATAAAGTCACTTTTCCACTCAGACGCCCCACTGCTGGACAGCAACAATCTGCCAGCGCATAAAGGGAATCAGGTTCCACAACCCCACAGTTGATTTACTGTTTCTTTTTTTCTTCTAACGTGTGTCCACGAATACCCACGGACACCTTCAGTGCCCAACGGCAAGAAAAAAACAGTGAACCGGTTGCAAGACAGTTTTGGCAAGACCCGCATGCCATAACTGAAAAGAGTGGTAAAGGAAATGCCCCGTCTGCCACTTCCTCCACTCTGATCTATCCACCGAGCCCTGTCCTGTCCCAGGGCTCATAGAGGAACGGATGGGTCAGAAAAGGACAGACATGCCGTGCCTCACGCCGCTCCAACGAATGCCCTGACCACCGTAAATTAAATCACATGGAAGATTATTAACGTGCAGCCGCAACGTTGACGAGTGACGGGACTGTTTGGATGGCAGGTAGCTAAATCTGGTCCGCGGCTGTTCTAATAAATCCAATATCAGAGGATATTAGGCTGATTTTGATTATTCATAGATTAAACAGATGGGGAGAATTATAAATATTCATCTATAATTTTACATAGAGAGGACCTGGTTTGTGTTGTCGTGCATTTGCATGTACAAATCTTCCCAAAGGCTTGTTATTCCTGTGGACCCACGCGCTAATGTAAGCATATATAAAATAAATATTCCAAAGAGGTAATTAGACAATGGACTGCAGATTAAGACGACAAGGGTAACAGGACAGCAAGGAGACAAATGGGGGAAACAAAGTTCACAGGAAGCTCGGTTTTCACAGAAAAAGAGTCTCAACATGGACGAAAAATATATTTTTTTCCGGTGCAAATACCCCAAAATGGTTTAAGAAGAGTGTAAAAAATGGAGAGAATGTGATAAAAGAAAAGGAGGATGTTGAATAAATGAAAGGCCAGGAACCGATGAATAGGATGTGACAGGGCCGATTTGTAAACGCAGAGTCAGGGATAAATGGAAAAATTAGCCGAGCTATTCACAGGATCTGACTCAGAACAAAAGATACTGCAGTCCCGGCTTGCACAAAAAAAAAGACCGCACACACTCACACAACCCGAAAGCCTTGATGGCTTTTTCAGCACTCCAGGAACAGCCAGTGAGGCACACGGAGAAAAATAGCCAGCATTTTACCCTTGACACTCAAATAATATTCGGTACTTGACCACAGAGACTAAAGATCATCATCAGTGTGCTCATGGACAGCGCTCACGGAAAAAAAAAAGCACAGCTGGAACACTTTGAGGAGAAGGCCGGGCCTTCATGGTGACTGTCCCCAACCTAGGATCTGATCACATGCAATTATATACAGTACAGCCATTGAGTATTTCCCCTCATGTTCCCCTCAACCGCAACTTCCTCTGTCAATCTCTGTCAGTGTGTGTGTGTGTGTGTGTGTGTGTGTTGTGGGCGTGGCTCCGACCCAATCTCCTCCCGACACTTACTGTCTTCTTACTATCTACCCTTTTCTACTCATTCAAGTCTACCTGGATCCTGTGCATCCACTCGTCACTACTCAACAGCATATCAACCCAGCATATGAGTTAATTCCCCTTCTTGTCAAAAGGGGAACACAGAGCTTCGTGTAGATTGGGCTTATTGTAACGTTGGTATCTGTATGTGTCCTTAACCGACAAAGAAGGATACAGACGGATTATCCAACGCTAAAACTCCTGATCCATTTGTTTACTTAACACATAGTAAGCAAGACTACAACTAAATAGGCCTTTTGAGGAAAAATGGATCCAAAGACATTCTGTGTGTGGCTGTGGAACAAATTGTTAGATCACACACACTCGGGTCACATTTTTGTCTCCCTCTCTATACATCAGGTTTGTAATGAACAGCCAGGTGATTGATCCTCCAAATGCTGGAACCTTTGATAGTGGGAGGGATGGAAATGGAGCAGTGACGGTTTGAAAATCCTCTTTTGTCTCCCTAGCTCCGTTTTTGGATCCGTCTCTCCTCACTCTCCCTTTCCCCCGCATTCCTTATTCGATATCTGACTGAATATCTTGTTTCTGCATGGATGCACGGAAAGGATATTTAAGGTGACACAACACAGATTTGTTTTCCGGAATTCATTTCGGTGACGGAACATAAAATGCTTTAATACGTTTTTATCGCATAGGAACACCACTGGCAAAGCATTTAGTCCACATTATGCACTGGTCATTTACTTTCTGCGAGGCAGTTTGCTTTAACTACAGTACGGCAGCATAGTATCTGCAGGCCGAAGTGAATTCGACAGAACAAGGTAGGCTTTGGTATGTTAGCCTATAATAGGTACAGGCAGCTGAAACTCAGCTGAGCTGAGCTGAGGTTTCAACTTCCGATAGGGAAAAGGCAATCACAAGTCGCAATTAGCAGCCATTTCTTTTCTTCGTTCCCTTCCAAGATAGAAAAAGTAATAACTGTGATGCGTGAGAATAAGAGATTAAGTGGAGAGAAAGTTTTCACTATGAAATTCGTATGAATGGTTAACTTCATTGAAATACTTTCGTGGCTTGAATTCTTACGGTTTCTTTTAGGGAAGCGCGGTGAAAAAGTGTAACGCCACACTAGTGGCTCTGTGGTGCTCTAATTAGGTACAGTTGTGCTTTGAGCTAATGTCAGCTTTAAAACGGCCTCAAAATTGCCCCCCTGCTAAGGCATGTTAACGCTCCGACACTTTCCCAGTCGTTAGGCATGTGAGCAGCGAGACACTCGCCTTGTTATTAACTCGCTATGCGCTTGAGTCGAATGTCACTCTATTGTGACTTGAGGCTGACCTCAACCGTGCTCTTTTCCTTGAAATATAATAATATGTATGCTTTTGTTGTGGGAAAAAATCCTCGCACGCGTAAAGTAAAGCACAAGCGGACCCTTTGACCTGAGGTTGATGGTGTCGATTGTGCGCCAGTCCTCAATGTTGATACAGAAACTTTAAACTCTTGAGAGAATGCGGTCGCCTCGGCGGCATCTTGGACACACAATCCAGAAGGTGTTATGACACATCACCAAAAAACACAAATATTGGCAGTGAAGGAAATGTCAGGCGAATAACAAAATTGTAGGATACAATCCGACCAGCAGATCACCACCCCCCCACTATCATTGGTCTGATAACAGAGAGGTGGTCATTTTGGGGGGGTTTTGTGCAGTGCAATAGTCACGGCTGCCCTGGGACTGCAGGCGGTTTCCCTGTGCTTCTGGTCCCCAGCCGCTCGGCCTCACCTCATCCCACTCATCGCCTGTTTCCTCAGCTCAGCGGTGGTCAGATTGGTTATATATTTTTCCTGTGTCCAGGACCAGCCCCCCCCCCCCCCCCCACCCCCCCCCCCCCCCTCGAGTCTACCTCCCTTTACCCTGCTAATCCTTTCCAATTAAAAACCCGGTCCTTCCCCGCTTTCTGCCGCCTGCGTGTCAGCTCTTGGGTCATGTTCAACCGCCCAATGTCACTATCAACAATGCCTACGTTGCAGTGAACGTGAAACAGCGTTTTTTTTTCGTGATGCCGTAACCCTTCAGGGGTTGAAAAGAATGAAAGAGATGGACGTCTGCGGTGCGGCCGCCGGCTCAAGGCGGGAGGACTTGCAGCCCTTTTTGCCCACAGGCAGTGAGGCCCCTCTAAGAGGACAGGGATTAGTAAAGGGAGGGATTAAAGGCACATCCCTCACTTCAGAGGCTAATCAAACATGGACCTCTCTCACTGTGCTTATTGAAAACCAGGGAAAGTCGCTGACTGACATCGACAGACATTGGTTGAAAAATCAGTCTGTGTCCAATAGGAACAGAAGACAATTCTTAAGATAACAATTAGCAATAAACACGGATGGAAAATTGGATGGAACAGAGAGAAATTTGGCCACTTGAGGATAGCTTTCACTGAAACTGGTCTTTTCCAAAAACTGACCAAGGAATAACTTCATGAAAAAGTGCTTCACAAAATATCAATTGGTCAAAACAAAGTAGATCCATAGAAGGAAGCAAATGACTACTTTTATGTTTCCACACAGTAAGAGGTGCATTCATCAATATTTGGCAACCTTTGGGTGGACTACACCTTCAGACAAGGAATCAAAAAGTTCTAGATGCTATGTCGGTTACGGCTAATCTGTTACTTTGCTTTTTTCCTGCGACCTAATCCTCACTTTGAACTAAAATAATTGAAAATTGTATCCACGTGAAGCTATAGGACGTCCACAAAATAAACATCTTTTAGCACTAGTTGTAATGAACCGCTTTTATGTAAAATATGGCGGGTGACAAAGCTTTTAAGTCTCAACTATACGATTAGTACAAACAACTACAGTTTTAAAGCTGTGTAGGACTGTAAATATAAATGTTACTCTACCACTGATATTACTTTGTATTACTGTAGGCACTAAGAGCAACTAATTTCCCATTACAGAGGGCAATTTTACTCTAATAATATTAAAAATACCCATTAATGCAGGCTTAAGGCTTAAGGGTCCCTCCCCAATGAGCCATCCTTTAGAAACAGAGTTTCCAAAACACAACATTAGAGTCTAGAGAATACTGTAGCTGCTTTTCAGTGATACTACAGTATGTTAATGAATGTAATTGGGGCGTAAATGGTATATATATATATATATCCTGATAATGAGCCGGCCCTCATCATTGAGCTATTACACTCATCTTACACAGGAGACCGTATTTATCGGGGTTCCAGCATGTGTACCATGAGGCTGAGTACACGAACTTATGAATAAATGTTTTGTACATCTTTATATGAATTAAAGAAATCCCATGATAGTCTGACCTTTCAGAAGAAACGAAGCATTCTTTGAGTTACGAGCCTAATGGTTGTGAATAATGTCATATGTTCTGCGTGATGAATACCCATCTATCCAAAGACATATTCTAATCCTATTCCCATGGGACTGGTCATGCAATTATAAGGGCAATGAAGATGGAGAGTGTAGCTGCTGCCCCACACCCAAGGTAGGACAATACATCGAGAGTTTGCATGTGTAACTTAAATGTTTCACCAGAGGGGACACACAATTCAGAGATTGAGCATTTCTGATCTAGCATGAGTTTTGTCTTCTATGTTTTTGCTCATAATCATCAAGCAGATTAATTAATTCTCTGTTTAGCCGCTAAATCCCAAAACAGGTGTGGCAATGAGAGGATATATTTATATCCGGGCCAACCACAAGGTAATTAAGGGACCACTGTGCTAATGAAATATGAAAGACATAAATTATAGTAGCTTTAGCCTCCTATTAATACCATTAAGGTGCAGAGTTATAGAATTTTTCTTCTTTTTTCTCGATTTCTGTCCCACCACTAAACCAATGACTGTGATCTTCTATGTTGGCACTGCTATGAGGTGGCGTTATGAGCGCCATGACATTAAGTCATCTCCACTTAGGCCATGAGTGACAGCCCTTTAAAGCTTCACCAAGGCTAATTCTTGCGCTGCTGGTGTACAAATTCCTCTGCAACAATGACACAAAGGCCTTCTGTTGAGGAGACTCACTTCCTGACCCTTGACCCTTGAAAAGAGTTCGAACAGGCAATGCGATACGTACATATTAACATCAGTGTTAATGATGTTGTGCGTTTGTGTGTGCCCATGGGTATTGGGGATTCCCATTGAGGTTGTCTTTCTACGTCTCCTTATTAAAGGCTTAAGGCTCAGAAACACGCCAAAAACAAGACAAAAAAAAATCATAAATAATGGAGGTCATTGGTGTCTAGCACCCACGCTAATAATAATTTTAAAAAAAAAGGATTTGCAGTGTCTTCTTGTGCCTGTGTGCGAACATTTGGCTGAAGATATTTCTCACATGGCAATTTACTGGTCCAGTGAGACATTTCCATTTTCAACTGAAGGGTTTTATTATTCAGAGACTCTGGCATGTGTGTGTGTGTGTGTGTGTGTGCGTATGCATGGCACCGAGCGAACAAGAGATTTAAAGAGAGAGCTTCAAACTGCAGTGAAATGAGTCAGAAGGGGGGATTAGCGAGGGGTTATAAGCTTGTTGTAGGAGTTAGGGCCTTTTTAGCTGAAGATCAGACAGAAAGCAGCACTGCAGCCAAATCAGTCGCTGTGTTCTTCCCACACTCCGCTTTTCCTTATCATTGTTGCAGTACAATAACTGCTGCACATGCCCTTGGTTTACAGTGCCAGACTCTCAACTCAAAGAGGGAAAAAATGATTCGCTTTAATTGTTGAGCAGTACAAAAAACATTGGACTCGGAATTACTGCGCAAAAGTCATGTGATGACGAAGTTAATTTTCATTACACAAAAGCACAAACCACTGTAATGAAACCCGACGTCCTTTGTTTGTGTTTTTGGTACACGTGAATGACACGGAATCATTTGATATCACTAAGCCAGTGGAGACATGTGTCAGGCATGTAATTGACGGGGTAAATGACAGCGTTGTCAGTGTTTATTCGTGTTCAACGGCCCTGCCTGGAATACATAATGCATTCGCCTTGTTTCCCCATTAGCTCACAAAAGCAAAGATCCAGTTGGTTGGTTTCATGTACCTATGCAAACAAATCCACACACGCTGATGCGTTCATGCGTGCGCTCCTATGTTTAGATATGCATAAATGCGTACCGCATGTCACACCTCCTGTTCCAGTTTGTAAGCGAAATGATGCAGATATGACGGATGAAAACACTGCCAATTATAGCCCTCTCTGGCCAAACACGTCGCTTGTCTTCAGGTCTGGAACGGAGTGACTTAAGTATCCACAGTGGGATTGGCCTTTTCCCTCCAATTAGGCTTAGTTATTTTAGACATCTGCCACAAAAAAAAAAGCAGAAGCAGCAGCAGCAGCAGCAGCAGCAGCCGAGGACATATTTCAGGCTGTATTAGAGCGTCCCTCATTGCCGGGATGATTTTCTTCTGGAGTGGTGTTTATGGTGGTTATAAAGAATTAAATTAAAACAGTCAGGGTCTCGTTACAAGGTGGACACTAACGTTGGTTGATACTTGGTCTGATCTACAGTGCTGTATCACCCCCCCCCCCGTGATCACGAGATGAACCCAGTCTGGTGTATAAAGCAGAGTTATCACATTATCTTCTGATGATGTCAGCCTTTACCACCTGACATTACAATTTGGGAAAGATTCTAATCATGACGGTGCAAATAACAAGGAACATGATGGTGCATTTTCTTTTGAAATACACATCCATGTGATGGAAGATCCTGCTAGGAAGCAAATAGGGATGGTGATGAGGGATCCTTTCACTGTAACGGCAAAAGGAGATAGAGACGCATACACACACACAAAAAAATACACACGGGTGCACCTTTGAAGAGTGTATGGAGTGTATAGAGTGTATGGAGTGTATAGAGTGTATGGAGTGTATAGAGTGTATAGAGTTGAGATTTGGCTGCCAGCCAGTGACAGATATTACAGCCATAAGTTATTATGTTCTGGCCTCGGATGAACTCGGGTTTAACTCGCAAGAATGGTTATTAAATTATTAAAAAAAATGATTGGAACTTTTCATACAGCAAAGAGGATGCAGTAAAAGTGGTGATCGTATGTTGGAGAAAGATAAAATGATATGATGGTACAGTGGTGATACTCTAGCGAAGATAAAATAAAGATATAAAAAGAAGTTGATTAAAATCTTGGGAAGAGACTTCAGAAATCAATGTAGAACTACACACTTCAACTTAAGGGTCATGAGGTTGAAAAACAAACCACTTTGAATAATTGATGTAATATTTATGATTAAAAAGAGAACGCAAGACACAAAAATCACGACCCCCCCCAACCCCACTTTTTCTATTAACATTCTCAAAGTGGTTTTCAAATTAGCTCAGTAAGGGTTTACAAAAAACATGAATTTGATTTAATTAACATTTGTGCTATTGTGAACTTGAGTCCTCACAAATGCTAACACCTAAACATGTTTTTGGCTGAAGCTTAACTATGTCTGGATCAGGTAGAGCTATTCTTTTTACACTAAAGCCTTTAAAAGTGCAATTTATTATCTCATTGAACACGGTTAAAGTCCAAAGGAATACATGTATTTTTCAATAATTACAATGTCGCAACTAACTTGAGCAGATGTGCTTTTGACAATAGCTAATAATGCAAGGAGCATTCCTCTAACTGTAATTCATTCATACTTTATTTCTTTCCTTATTTCATAAATACTTTACCCTAACAAAAGGGTTCCAACCTTGATTGGGTTCATGCTTCAGTCATATCTTCAGCTCCTTTAGAAGATCCTCAGATAGTTTGAGGCAAGTGAGACAGGCAGGATGAATGCCAACAAAGACGCTATAGAAGTAGAATGGACGAGTGGGTTGGAAAAAAAAGAAAATATTTTCAGCATCACGCCTCCACAATTGATGAGCATTGCAGTGCGTCTCATGAATATATGATGATTGAGTCCACAAAGCAAGCACTGAGACACTCTGCGAAATACAAAATGCAAAGTTAGGAACTACCAGGGGGTGAGGAGGAGAAAAAGAGATTTATTATCACAGTCTTCTGGAAAATCTAGTTAGCGCTTGAATAGTTCTCTTTTTCAGTGATTATGTAATTTATGTTCCAAATATGTTCTCATGAACGTATCATTAATTCAATCGTATTGAGCACCTTTAACTATAATCCATAATAGGAGGATTTATTTTGACACATCGGAAGTACCCACAGCACACATCCTTTATAACATAACCGATGTATCGCCCCACAACGCCTTCCTTCATGCATGCCCTGCATTATATTGCATTATAATGTTATATTGGTTGAGTCATTGAGTTCCATACAGTCCCCGTCACATGCACAAGTACAGCTGTCCCTGGAAGGGACGCACTCAACTAATTCATATGTGTGTGTGTGTGTGTGTGTGCGGGTGCGTATCTGAGTGAACATCTCATTGTTCAACTGTTGGTTTTGTTATACAAGCCCCCGCACGGAATTGAAGATTTCTGAAGCCGGCGAGCGACGAGGCGAGTTTGAGTATTCCGCGAGCCCCCGAAAAAAACTTTCCAAAAACCACACACAGGAACCCGGATTTTCAAAGAGAGACGTCTCCATGATGCAGCCATAGCTGTAGGTGTGCAAAGTGAAAACTCAAACATGAAAAGTACTCCGTGCCAGGTAAGGTGGAGGGAATGAAACAAGTATACGCAAGCTTCAGAGAGGGAACACAGCACTTTCAAGTGCGTGCAGAGCGTAGGATGAGATCTAGAAGGGGACCGACATGGGTTAGGGTGATAGGAATGGACAGCTAGACACACACAGAGGCTTTAGATGTTGATAAAAGAGCAACAACAAAAAACACACACACACACACAAGGAAACACACAATGTGCTCACACCGAACTGGCTCACTGCTGGCTTAGTCATGAATAAACGGCCCGAGTTGAGTGCGTGCGTTTTTGTGGGACCCGCGGTACTAATGGAATACTGTACTCCTCACATCTCCCCCCCCCCAAAACCAACGGCACAAAGGCATCAAAACACAGCCGAAGAAAAGCAGGCGGCGAGGCGGTGGGGGGGGGGAGGAGGAGGAGAGCGAAAAGGACGCATTGGCGTCTGAGAGGAGACGCGGCAGACTGACCGCCAAAAGAAGACAAAGACGATCCTTCCGACACGGAGTAATAATGAGCCTTTCCTCCGCACACACAGAGACGAGATGCAGTCTCTCACAAACACAAAAGGAGATTGCGCTCTCGTGGGAGATGCAAATAAATGCGGGAGCTGCACGCGCGGCTGAGGAAAGAATGGAAAGCACGGGGACACCAAGGAAAGGAACAGAGGAGGCGAGTGTAGGGCGAATATCTGAGGGACGAAACTGGTGGGGTCAAACGTTGTGAAATGTTTCCGGCGTGCAGCGGCTCGCTGCGTGGGTATTACAGAAATATTTCAAGAACGGGAAAGGGTTAAAAATGGCTTTCACCGATGGATCTGCTGACGCCTTATTGCACACACACACACACACACACACACACACACACACACACACACACACTGCTAATCTATCCATCTCACACAGACCGGACGGACCCGGTGCATGCAACACCTTCCAACCGCCCCATCATGGCTACCCGCAGTAAGAAACCAGGGGAAAAGGAAACGCGTGTATGAGAGAGAAATTGATCAGGTACATGACGCAACACGTTCGGTCATGCTCTCGCCAGCTTAGCGCCCTGAAATAGAGTCGGTTGAGGGACGAAAAAACAGGAGCCACGACGGAAAATATGTCGCAGGGGAAGAAACGTGCGCGTAATTTGTTCAAGTTCTAATACAAATAACTGTCTCCAAAGTCCCATATCCGTCACATTGTTTCTACCTCATGTAGTCATGTTGTGTCCGAGATCAATATGAAATGCAATTGTTTAGCCATGAAATACTCCTTTGGAAAGTCACTAAATTGTGTTAAAATGTTTCGATGTTACGGTGTTTCCCCAGCAACTAAAGATGTTTTAAATCTGTCTAATTGCAATTGTCAAGTACACGAACATCATCATCTTCATCTTCCTTGTTTTAATGAACGTGGCCTTAGAAACGTTTCCTAGAAATCAGCATTCAAGTTAGTGAATATAATCTTATCAAAGTTAGGTATAAAGGCATAAGCCCCATTATTATTACCCTGCTGTTGACTAAAGTAAACGATCCGATACTCCTTGTATCTGCGTGTGTGTGTGTGTGTGTGTGTGTGTATCTCCTCCTGGCAATGTGACAGCCTTATGAAGGTTGTAATTGCCTGCTTCGTTGAACCTAGCGGAGGGGTCAATATTTCCTGCCGCCACCTCCTGCTGTCCATCTCCGACAGTGGCTCCCACTCCAGACGGCCTCCAGCACGTAAAGGCCAGACACACACACACATACACACACACACACAGGTATATTTCAGCCCGTACCGGTGTGAAGCGGCGCAGTTATGAGGCCTATAACTGCATTGCAAAGCGCTGGCCTGCACGCTCGCAAATTCACAGTGACATTAAAGCACATTCACACCCAAGCGCGTTCACGCGAGGATTGATGTGAGCGGAGCTGCCCTGTCATTCTCTCAATAGGTATTTACAGTCATTAAACCCCGCCTCGAGGGACAACCAAGACCACATGATGAGTGCAGCGCAGTGCGGCCAGTCCTCGGTGGATTGTACCACACATGCCCGACAGCCCGGGCGGCTTGTGTGTCCGTCTGCTTCTCGCGGTGTCCCCCCCCGTGTCTTTACAGTGCGGGGACGTCCAATAGGTTAAGTGCTCGGACGTTAATCTTCCAGCAGCAGGCCCTTCGTAGCGATTCATGTGTTGTAAATTTGCCATGTAAGAAATACCCTGAAAAGCCTTAATGGCAGCACTAATCATTTGCGATGACTTTGGAAATAGATTTAGTGGAGGCCAGAATCCCATAAGCTACATTCTCGTCATAGCTTAAGCTGCGTAGGATTTATACCACATTTGTATGAGGGGTTTAACACACCATCAACTACTTCAATTTACTGATAATCGTAGCAGAGCTTTTGAGAACGTACAAAATGACTCAATTGGAGCCAAATTACTTCATGATATTATCACTTTGGAGAATGTTTCCTGGACTATGTCATAGTAATTTCATTGTAAAATTGAAAGAAATATATTTAATGGCCCTCCATCTTCTGGGTCCCCAACTCTTCCGTCCAAGCGAAGAACCCGGCTTTTCCCGATTATAGAAAACTTTGCTGTGTTTTGCGAATGTTCGCAGTTTGCTTCGCAAGGCGGGGCGATTTCAACAGAGCATCCTCCGGTGAACGAGATCTGCTCTGATTCCAAAAAGCGGATACGTGCATGCAGAGAAACCCTCTCCACTAAGAGACCCACTAGCCAGTCCCCAAGCCATCGCTAAAGAGATTGGCACCATCTGATTACATTTCCAAGGCCGCCTGTTCCTTCAAGGTGCTGCGGTGAAATTCCACCAAAAGGCGAGTCTGCGGCGGCGGCGCCGCAGACTCGGGATCGGCGGCTAAATTGGGATCCGGGGAGAGAGAGGTGCTGACGGTTTGGCAAGAGGAGATTGGACCGCTATGATACCCGGAAACCGCAAGGGGAATTAAAGCCCGCCAGCTATAAAAACCTATCAAAGCATCGCCGCGGCTTTTCTGCTTCACTTGAGCGCATATAGTGAGAGTCATATGGAACTAATGGGCCGTTTTAATGTTAATGCGGAGTGACCGGCTGGGAGTGAAATAATAAAGGCTCCATATGTATCCAAGGAGAGATTGTGTTTTGGGATCATGCTGGGAAAATCATCTTAAATCCGCCCACACGAATATGCTGAAAATGTCTTACTGTCAAGTTTAAAGTGGAATATACTTTTAATGTAGGTACATCTTTCTAACTATATTTTTCATGGGTTTAAGCTCCTTCCCTTTACTTTCAAGTTAATCAAGTCACAAAGAGCAAGAAAAAACGACAAAGCAGTGGGGCCTCACTGGGGGAAAGCAAAGCTCGGGAAATATTCTTTGATGAAGGCGTCTGCTGAGTTGTAATTGTAATAGCGCACGTGTCACGATGTGTCACGCAGTGGGTTTGTCGCAGCGTGTGTGTGTGTGTGTGTGTGTGTGTGTGTGTGTGTGTGTGTGACTACAGATAGCGCTCAGGCTCGGGAGGAAAAAGTTGTGGTTTTCGCGGCGGGTAAAGAAGCAGTTGTGTTCCCGCAGAGTCAGGGTACCACTTTGTTGTGTTAACTGCTCTCGGTGTGTGTCGAGCTCGAGCTTTTTCTCTTTTGAATAAACACTGTTAACATCGGCGAGGCGATGTTTAATCCGATGAGTGGCAACGACTGCTGTGTTTCAGGGCCCGGGGTTCTCTGGACCGACAGCATTCCAATCCTACACATGACAACCTTTTGCCTCTAGTTGTGCGTTTTATGACGCCGCATCTGGGTCAATTTGGTCTATTGCGGCCTCCTTGTTAATAAACACGTCATCCTAAAGATCACGTATTATTTGTGGTACCTACATTTTCAAAGGCATTATTTTTCTGAATTTTGCTACATTTGCACGGTTCAAGACTATACTTTAAACATATTTGGTGGTTTATTATGTACACAATTAAGTGACAACTAGAGGGACTGTTTTTTTGTGATAAACAAGCAAACGAGTGGTCTAATTACGTGCTGTGTGGTCGTTTTAAATCATTAGGGTGCTTTTTGGGGCAGCTTATGATAATGCTGATTACGACAGCCTTCTCCTATAATAACACCTCCATTGAAATCCGAGATTTTCCGTCTGTCACACGTCATGCGGCTTCCTCCCGCCGACCATGCGCCTTATTGGTGACACGCGTGGGCCTTCGTGGCGATGCATTCACACACACCGTGTGGGCCACAGGGGGCATTACTTCATAGGAGCCCCGTGGCCTTTCACTCCAAGGTTTAATTACATCGCTGGCCTCCCCTACAGTCTCATTTCATCTACCTGTATAATTGCTGTGGTGGTGGTAGTAGGAGGGCCGGGTGATGGCACAGCCTCTGGTCTCAACGCTCAGTAGGGAGACGGAAATTACCAAAGGCATCGGGGGAAGGGTAGGGGACCATCGCTCGGCTCCATCGGGCCCCGGGTGTCTCTGAGCTAGAGCCATGGATATCAAAGTCGTGTTATTAACTGCGGTAAATCATTCCTAGACACTTTAAAGTCGGGATAAATAATCGGATTTGCGCCGCAGCTTTTCTTTTTACCTAATTGTTTTTCCATGTCCGCACATTTGCACATCCTCAGAAATGCATTTTGGTTTGTCGGACACTAGCCCTTCCATTAGGAAGTCCTCATACTATTAAAAAGGTGACACCGAAGAAAATCTAATTTGAACGATAAGGACGCCGTAACACCTCAATGAATATGCCCTCCATTAAATTCCACGATATTCAGCACACATAATCCTGTGGTTTCTGAACGGAGGAATATAGCAGCACTTCCTCTACGTGAAAAAAAATATTCTGTATGCACCACACTTGCTTTCTATGCAACTAGAAAACCTGCTCTTTCCCCTAATCCATAGCAAATGAGGGGTTTGCTGCCCCTTAGATGCAGTTCGTACACAGCACAAATGCACCCATTCGAAGGCGGCGGGAAAGTATACAGTATGTAAAAATGAAGAAAAAAAAAAGTTCACTTCAAAATGTTTTACGGCCTGAACATTTTCACAGTTGTGTGTGACTCCACTTGCTGAATGAACAGCGACAACAACAAAAGATGTGGTCCAATGGGAAATGTGAGAAAATGCTGGAGCTCTTTGGCACTTTCGAAAAATCCGTCCAAATCAAGTGCCACAAACCCCTCTGCAAACACCCACTTTGAGCCGTTAGAGCACAACATTTGCGCTGCCATGCGGTACACCTACACGTGGCATCCGTGGCCAAAGGACGCAGACGGCAAACACACAAGAGAAATCAAAAGCACTCAGAGTGGGATCCAACAACGCCACTTTCCAAAAAAGCTACTCCACGTGAAACCAAATCCCTCCACTCGGCACAACACTTCCGCTCACTACGCGCTGTGGACGTTTTTTTCTGGTTGAGGTAAATGGAAGTCATACTTTGCGCATTAGTTCGACTCCCCTGTGAGAAGGAGATCCGGCAGAGATAGCGCAGCTTCGTGGGATTTTGGAAATGGAAAAGGCCGCGTTTTCCCAATCTCAAGCAGATATTAATTCAGTAAAATCAAATAATCTAAAACTAAAACAAGCAATGTGAACAACTATTTTGTTACTGGAACAATAATCAGTACTTTTCTTAATTAAACTTAAATGTAGCCAAATGTGTGTCGGGGTTATTATTTAGTCATCAGCAGACGGCAAGCTACTTGTTGGAACCACCCAATGTGAGTGAATCAGTGTTGCAGGAGAGAATCGCTGGATTAGAGTTTTGCCACGTTGCAGACTTTTTGACCTGCCTCAAGCCTCCTTCGCTCTGTAAATTACTCTGTTTAACAGTTTCAAGAATTAATTCAGTAATACATGCAGACCTCCGTCCACTGGGGAGAGCCACATTTACATTCAACTTCCTTAGTGCAGTCTAAAGCTATTATAGTATAAACTCAACAGCCCTCTACCCTCTCTTTCCCTCGCTCTCATTCTTCTCTCCCTCTTTAACGACCATATTCAAAAGACATCTAGAATTAGACATTGAAGAATGCATATTGGCCTCAGAGTGCGAACAAATACACGGGCTCACAAAAACACAACGTCATTCTCTATAAATCTCAAGCCCAACATTTTAACGACGTACACATCGCGATAATGTGCTCCATGGCAACTCATATGTCCCATGAGCACGCCTGCCACACGCACACGCGCGCTTCTACCACGCATGCCTCTGGAACTGGAACTGGGCCTGTCCACTTTGTTTTGATCCGCAGTGTACATGCAGCAGCTACGACAAGACGCTGGACCTGGGGACCGCACGGAGCCACGGATGATCGCCCCTGCATCGGCGTTCGCACGTACGCAGGTAGTTCGCAAACTCACACAGGGTGAATGAAACATGAACACTGGCGGCCACATGAAAATCACTGCATGCGTACCGCTGAATGCTAGGCGGAGTTTTCTTAACCTCATTTAAAACAGGACAGGGGACCGCAGACTTAAAGAACACATTGTCCGTACAGCGGTACCTTATGAAGCTGGAGCGGGCTTCATTCAACTTAATTGCTCCTACTTTGCAAAGCAATGCCTTATTCCTATTTATCTCCTCTGCAGCTTTTCGTAAATGGTTTAATAAAGCCCTTTTGCACAGTATCCCAATACACCCCTTGCATGCACAAGACATTATATTTATCAAGCCGGCACTTGCAACACCGGGGCACCCACATGCACACACACACACATGCACACATGAGATCCTGTTAGATCCCACCACCGAAGGAGTCCAGGCTCTGTCTGCTTCCGCAGGAGCACAGTATTCCACTTGTTGGGCTGTGAATACAAAGCATCCTCTTCTATAAGGAGCTGTAATACAGGCCGATCAGTATCACAGTGGGGGGAAAACTCTGCGGATGCCGAGGCCAGCAGACTACGGGAGATTAGTATGTGCCCTTTGAGCGAGGAGTGAAGCAGTGGAAGCAGAAACCTGCTGGTGCGTGAGCGGCAAAGGATAGTTACTGCATCCGTCTTTCTGGGGATGCGGGAATTTTCCATTACATAATAGGAGTAAGCGAAAAGGGGTGAGACCATGTTATGGAATCTCAAAAGAAAATAGAGAGACGAGAGCAGGAAGCGTCGGGGGGAGATGGGATAGGAAATCACAAGGCGGGAATCGCTCAATAAGTTGTTAAAGGAGAAACCAAAGAAAAGGCATTAAATAAATCTGCTCATGTGAACCTCATGGGCCCTCCTGCACCGCACTTTGAAAAAAGCAGATTTAGATGCTCAGAATCAATACAATCCGCCAGCTCGTGCTGGTTCTCCATCCCCAAAGGCCACACATCATGAACAACATTTTTTTTTTTAAAAGGGGGCAAACATTACTTCTGCAACGCGACCAGCTTCCAGACAGAAATACGCACAAAGACACACAGGCGGACAGTTTCACAGCAGGTAACAACCTGAAATTGCTCTGATTGCCCAGTAAAAACGTCATGTTCGTCTCTGCACAAAGAGAGTTATTAACACACAAGCAAAATGAATTAACTGTTCTCAATGGTTGGATTGTGGCGGTTTCTTATCCTATGCGCAATCAATATTAATCAGAGATGTGAACCATCCCTGCGATTCTAGGCACTTCATGTGTTTGGTTTCCCCCCCCCCCTCCCTCCTCATCCTCCTGCAACCCTAACTTATTTATTCCTAAGGAGTCCCATCCTTTCATTATTCTTGCCAAAAGGCTTAATTAATTGTAGAGGGTGAGTCTACAGGGCCGGGGCTTTTTTTCTTTTTCTGTTGCTTTTCCTTTTTGTGCCCCCGCCGAGCCCGAGCCCGAGCCCAGTCATGCTGATACAACGCCCCAAAACAAAATGGAACTCGCCGCAAATATTGACACAGTCACTCGGGGACTCGCGCCAAATGAACGTCGCCGCCCCAGAGTGACTGAGGGCATTTGTGACTCCAAATGGAGCACGGCAGAGCATAGGAAGTAAGAGGGCACATTGTATGACGCTGTGGGGAGGACGAGAAAAAAAGCACCGCCCTTAGAAAAATCACCTCTGATCCCTTCTGCTTTGTCAAGCCCTCTGTTCTTTATCCTCTGTGATTCATCCAAACACGGACATTTTTGTTCTCCCTCATTGGCCCGTTGCAAAGCTTGAAGGTTGACAGCAGAGTTTATGAAAAATCCTCGTTGACGGTAAATCCTTCTGGAGCAGGCTCCCCGCCGCCCCCACACAGACTTAAAATCATGCATCGACCTAGGAAACAAACAGTCCTATCTTAATTTAAATAGCACGCAAGCAAGCAGGCGCCACTATCACACTGCATACTATATTTTACTCCCTCCCGCTGTGTGTGGGAAGTAATGTCTGCTCTTGCCACTCGGATCCGCTTCAGCGGAAGTGTCATGGGAAATGGAGAGATATGGATGAGGAAGGGCTTAGTTTGTATGTGAGTGAGTGAGTGGGAGAGAGAGACAGACAGACACAGAGAGAGAGAGAGAGAGAGAGGCATTAGTGCGTGGCCAGATATTGAAGATGTTATTAGTATCCCATTTACAGTGCTTATGAAAGTGCCATATATAACTGGGAGGTTTTTATCTGCAGTTGACATGCGTCACACTGTCCCTTTGGTTGCATTTCCAGCAGCTGCTCAGACGATCGCTCGTTGATGGCGTATACCTGCAGCCTCATACATCCGTCTCGTTTAACCTTCCTGCTGTGCCACGGTCAAAACTGACACAATTCACATCTGTGTGTTGTAATAAATGTGTGTGTGTGTTTTTCTCTTCTTCATCATCTCATGACACGTGGTCTCCTTTCCGGTTAATATTCAAGGCAATAAGAGGATTCAAGAGGACTTTCTCAACCAGTCGGACAAGCATCAATTCTTGCAACATTCAGATATGCTAACTTCTCCCTTCATGGGACCGAAAAATTATAACTCTATACGCCCGACTAGAGAAAACCTTGCAATACAACATGTGGGCTTGCTACTCTGTTGAGCTATTGCACTCCTCCACCTTGCCAACATTTTTACTCTATGGAAGGGTTAAAATAACCAAGCATCTGACTGCACCTGTAAATAAAGCACTTGTAAAAATCGTCCCTGGTGCCACAGAGAGAGGAGCTCGAGAGATCTCTGGGGATGTCCTCGGCCAGGTTGGCGAGGGACATACGAACCCAGAGCGGCAATTTATTTTCTTTCTGGGGCCACAAAGGCGGGATGTTCTTTTTGTTGTTTCATCAATACCTTATCCGGCAAATGATGTCCATGAATTCTCAACACACGCCTAAAGCCGTACAACTGAACTGATTTTTTTAATTATTATTATTATTATTTTATAATAATCATTTACAGAAAATGGATAACATTTGATTTGATTAAATTTGATTTTCTTGATTAATTATTACCTTTGATGTAATTTTCTCATTCAATTACAATGAGAATGTTAAAGGTTTGGTAACAGTCTGATGTAAAATACAGAATGAGTTAATTTCCCCATTTTCCCCAATGATATTTGGCCAGAGGGTTTGGGCTTTATTGAATGGATAACCCACAGAGAAGCCTTTAAACCATGACCCAGATATTTTGGGTTTCAAACATATTGCAACAAAAAGAAAATAATGAAGTTTTGTCACGGCTTCTTTCCAGGGGGGAAAAATTCTTCTTGACATGTTTTATTTGGCTTGAATTCAAGAAAAAGGTTTATTGAAGCATTTTTGAGCCAATCTTGGTCTTGGTCTCGTACAATGGGACTGGAAGTTCGTACAGTGGGACGGGAGTCTCGTACAGTGGGACGGGAGTCTCGTACAGTGGGACTGGAGTTTCGTACAGTGGGATGGGAGTGGGACTGGAGTTTTGTACAGTGGGACTGGAGTTTCGTACAGTGGGATGGGAGTCTCTACAATGGGACTGGAGTTTTGTACAGTGGGACTGGAGTTTCGTACAGTGGGACTGGAGCTTTGTACAGTGGGACTGGAGTTTCGTACAGTGGGATGGGAGTCTCTACAATGGGACTGGAAGTTCGTACAGTGGGACGGGACTCTCGTACAGTGGGATGGGAGTTTAGTATAGTGGGACTGGAGTTTCATACAATGGGACTGGAGTTTTGTACAGTGGGACTGGAGTTTAGTATAGTGGGATTGGAGTCCAATACTCGGCTTTGATCCAGCAATACTTTTTGTTGGCAAAAAGCTTCCAAAACATTTTTATTGTATTCAGGCCAAATGAATCCAAAACTACAAACCACTGGTATTATATTGTTTGATTTGTTTTTTTTTCACACTGTTTATTAAAAAGCAGGAAATTTTAGCCTGAATTCAATAACCCTTGACTGTTTATTGAAAAAGTAGTGAGAATACTTTCCGTTTTCCTACGACAAAACAAAGGTAAGAAATATGTATCTAACACCACAGAGAAGTTAATGAGTATGATTTCCATGGTAATTTTGAAAGTTGTGGCACTCACTGTAAAGTAACCCAAATGTTTCCAAACTAGATGTATAGATGCATTCATTGCAAAAAAGAGCACAACAATTATCAGTACTTTGTCTGGAACTCCATTTAAAAAAATAGCATCCATGTTGAGAACTGGTCCTGAATGGATACTGCGAGCAGGGTTGCAAGTGATGCGATAATAGACTCAGAGAGTTTGCAACAAACCAATGCCCCTGACTACCCCTTTGTCCTCTACACGGCAGGGTTAATAAAAGGAGCCTTCTCTTACATTCAACTCATCAGACATCATCCGCGGTTTGCTCATCCCCGCTAAAAGGGGACACGGCCCTGCCGGCTCCATTAGTTCTGACAGCAGCCCGGAGAAATAAAACAAACAAGGTTATTGGATGCGTTTAAAAAAAGGAAGAGGTGATGCCGTTATTCACTGCTCACATTCGGGGTGGAGGCAGGCATTCGGTACACAGAGAAGTCTCCATTTGCCCTCAGTGTGCTTTACTTTGTTCTGTGGTCAAAACGAGTTTACTCTTCTAATGATTTCCCTTTTCATAAAAGTCAATTTCATGATCACTGGACTTCCTGTTCGGGAGATGAGTAATGCTGCAGGCTAAATCTGACCGTTTATTGCAAATCCTCAAAGGTGCCAAGAGCCAAAGTGACAGTCAACGCTCATGAATCAGTGTTCCTGTTAAATAGCCTGCACAAGTTCCCCCACCGGGGCTGCTGTAGTGAAGTCTGGCTCGATTCAGTGGGGAAATAATTTAAATACGGTAGGAAATTGCTCAAGATACCACAGATGGCTACTTGGGGAATAAAATAATGGAGGTCGCTGCTGCCATGTGTGTAACAGTCTTTTATTTGAGGGGGGTTTGATAGTGCAGTGGGAGTTTTGTTTTTAGAGGCGTGCAGTGCTCAACAGATGGGTAGAAACAAGAGACGGAGGGGGGGGGGGGTTTGCTCGGAGGCTCTTTTGCACTCCCGATTGCGCGTCCCGGGTTGTCATTCCCGTTCAGCGTCACCGGGGCCACCTGCTCGCTACATGGGGGCATACGAGGCCAGCGCCGGACGAACCCGTTTCCACAGACTCGATAAGAAAAAGACAACAAAAAAAACTCATCATTCGTCGGAAAAAAATATAATTCAGAATCGATCTGGGAGGATGTACGGTGAAGATTTAAAAAAAAGAAAGCAGCACTGCGGCAGACGCACCACAGTCAGAGGCGCCCACTGATAAATCGGACCTCCGCTCAGTGCGTGATCAGGTAGCTTTCAAAGGGCTTTCTGTTGAGTGGCGAGACGCCAGTACGGATGTAAGTCACCCCCCCCCCCCTTTCAATCCCGAGCGCAAGCTCACTGGCGTCCTCGGTGCATCCTGGCTTTTTAGCATTCAACGGGCGAAGGCACCCACTTACCCGGGCGCACAGTTCGCACAGTCGTGAACCAGGGCACGGAATGGAGGGGGGGGGGGGGGTCATGTCGGGCCATCAGGGGCACTGCGAAGGAAGCGTCGATGTCGTGGAGAAGCTGTGGTTTTAGACACGGCACTCAAAAAAAACTCAAAATGGCATCGTGGACCCCCCCCCCCAAAAAAAAAGACCGGAAAGAACACAACATGATTGTGTGTGTGCGTGTGTGTGTGTGTCGGGAGGATGGAGGACGTGAGGATGTGAATGCGTCGAGAGAGGCGAGTCCGTAGTACGGAAGGTGGAAATAAAAGTGTCCGTGCTGGCTCTGTGCGCACAATGTGCGTGGGTGCGTGCGTGCGTATTTCTTTTGGCCACTGCGCAAAGTTACAAGTCTGCCAGCGGCTTTGGCGGCAGTCATACAGCTCCCTGTGTCTCCCCCTGAGCGGCTCAGCATTCAGGGGGCTGCTGCTGTCCACCTGGGCTCCACTAATGGGCTGTAATTCAGCCCGCTCAGATGGACTGGAGGGTTTTTTTTCTTCCCGCGGCTGGTACTTCCGTTCAGGTTCACCGATCACACATCCCGCGGACAACTGTCAACACACTTGAGTTTGGATGAAACAGCCGAGAGCGAGGAGCCGGCTCCCCTTTTGAATTTGAGACCGCATGCGTCAATAAAACCGGACACACGGATGCTAAGAATCAAATAAACAGACACGCCGTTAGCCTGCAAATCTTTTGGAGTAAAAAAAAAGAAAGAAGAAAAGGCGCATAAGAACCCGTCCAGCATTTTTTATTTGACAGCAATGTTGAGTTTAATAGATGAGGTGTGTTACCTGATCGCTGTCAGCAGTAGTTATTTAATGCGACGGCTATTCCCCGACCGGTTCCGTGGATACAAATTAAGTTTCCCATCCATGGCACGTCTCAGATGGAGAGGGAGACAATCATTCATTCAGCATCGACGCTGCGCGGAATCTTCTCCCCGCAAATGTTCTGTGCGAGGCATTCCCACTTCTGCGTCTCCGAAACAGACCGAAAAAAATAAAGTGTAAAAAAATAAATAAATGTAAAAATAAGGAAGGCTCGCTAAGGACATGAGATCATAAAGTATCCGCAACCTGCAACGAAAGAACGGCAATTCAAAAGAAAAAAAAATGAAGAGGCAACCTCGCCCTTTGTATATGTCCAGTTCTGTTCAAGAATACATCCACGTCATATAATCTCCATGGCTTTGCGCATATAGGCACGCCGTATATTCCAATGTAGTGAGAGGAGAGGTCGCTCACAGGGCTCAGTGGGATATGCCCGGTACTCCACGTCCGAGGAAGCTCTTCATTTTAAGAGCTTGAAGATGTGGATAGGAGGGAAATAGGGAATTAATTAACAAAAAAAAAAGAGGAAAAAAAAGAAGAAGCTTACTCTCTTTACTGCCCCTATCCTCTCCACTATCATGTCAGAGGGTGAAACGTGTCTGTGGCTCGCGCCTGCTCCGGCATTCCGCGTAGCTTTCCACACGCAGTGGCTCGCGCTCACACTCTCCTGCAGTCGGCGAACGGAGATGCGCGCTCCCGCCGCCCTCCGCCAGGGGATCCGTCGAGCGCGTTCGCGACGACAGCCTCCCTCCCTCGCGCTCTTCCCACTCCCCACCGCCAATCGCTCGTTGTGACGTCAGCGCGCGCGATTTCCAAACACAGCCGGTGCACATGGAGAGTGGTACGGCATTTCTATTTATTCCATTTATTTGTGACGCAGGACATTTTCCCACTTCTGCTCCAGCTCAGATGAACACGACCGCTCGCATCCTTGTATTGATAATATCTACAAGCGCAGGCGGCCATTTTGAGACCTCTTTATCTAATGCAGAGGGTCAGGACAGTCGGCCCCCCAGCAGTCCCTCCACAGGTCTGAATGGAAGTCAAAGGCGGCGGCAAAAGTGGATCTAGAGGCCCCTAGATCTAGAAGGACTCTCGGATAAACCTCCATGGTTTTTTCTTATTGTCTGCTGAATCAGACCCAGTATCATCATCATCAATCATTAAACCTAGCTGCGAAATTGAGACCGATTCATAACCGGCTTAATGTTTCGAACTTTATCAAAGCATAAGAATCTTAACCGCTAGATAATATGTCACGTTACAGTGTTGCTGGAAACTCATAGAAAACACAGGTTAAATAACCCAACACTATTTTGCCAAGATATCATCCACATGACAATATGTTGCCTTGTTATCTCTTTGGCCATATACCAAAATATATCAACCCCCCCCCCCCCCCCTTAATGTTTCCATGGCTTCCGATGTTGCACTTATATCGCAAGCATCCTCTCTACAGTAGAAGATGTGATTAGATTTAGAAGAATCTTTGCAGAATATATTTACATATGGATGAGTAAAAGTGGCGGGACATCAGTCAGCTGAAGTGCTTCTTTGGAAGGTTTGGAGGTGGGGGGAGGAGATGTTGTGGTACAGCTCTTTAAGTGGAAACATATTATCAAACATCCATTTATTCATCCACCAACTACTCGCAGCTCTGCAACCGATTATCCATTTTAGGAATACAAGACCTTACTCTCATAAGTAGAAACACGACAGAGAATGAAAGCTTTTGCATACAGGGAAGTTTCTCTGGTTAATGAAGAGTCAATGAGCGTGCAACACATTGGCAGTCCAGCACAGAGGAAGGACAGATGCACTGTGGAACAACTCAAGGTGGACAGCATTCATTTCAAGATCCAGATTTGAAAACTGCTGATGCGCTGAGCCAACGCAGAAAAAATAGAAGCTCTCACGGGACTGTGCCTGTTAGATTACAGCGTGTACAGGGCTGCGAATGAACTAGGAAACCTAGGAAAGTCCAAAATTTGCCTTAAAAGTTCAGGCCGCATTTATTGCGTTCCTTCAAGTCATGTAACTTATCAGTTTCTTGGATTTCTTTATTTCTGGACAAAGAAATGTCTCTATTTTCCATTAAGGAATTATCTTCCTTAACATCAGGCGTAAGATGTTCTCCTCAGTTTGTTGATTCAATACACTGAATCACAGATATTCATTTCTAATCACTCAAATATGATTGTGAAACAAATAATGTAGCATTCAAACTGAATGGCCCTGTAACATATGAAATGTCTAGAAAGACTGCCAGTGTTTTGGTGTGTGTACTCTGTCTAAGATTCTAAAAGAGGAACTAATGCTTTTCTTACATGTAACATAGTCTAACGATCTGCCTGAGGATTTTCCTCTATTCCACGGCTCTTGTAATTGACTTTCTGTGAACATTTGGCTATTCGCCTGAGAGAATTCTGCAGAAAATCACATTTGTGGCTTTCCAAATTGGACCAAATGAAAGGACAAAGCGGATCAAAAGGGAGACTGTCTGTGACTGCAATAATCATGCTCATTTATTAGCATTAGAATATGCCATCACAACTAATAACGTGTCTACAGATATTGATGAAAAATTCTCTACTCGCCACCCTTAATTCGTTTACTGACTATCTGAAATTTCCCTTTAACAAATATCATTCCCAATAAATGAATGGAAAAGAGAAATTCAGATGAGCTTAACTATTCTATAACAAAGCACACTATGAACAATCCTCAAATGTCCAGGATTGAATACGGACACAACTCACACATGACATCCTCACATCTTCATGCGTCAACTCGTTGGCAAGACAACGCCTCAGAGTAGCAGCATTTATGGCAAAGGGGGATTTTTCATTGACTACAGCCGCCTATTTTTGCAGCATCTTTTGGCAGAGACAGAACAATCACGTTGTCAGGCCTATAAATGTTCCCCGCTGCTTTAACAATGGAAATGGTTGGCAGGTGCTCCAAACATGTAGCTCTGCATTGTATGAAATCATTCCACAAGTCAATGCTTATGTGATGTAGTTGGCAGTACACAATGCTTCAAATGTTTTCTTTTATTTGATACATTTATTATTATGGGAAATCTTGTAAATAATTAGACTCATGCTGTTACATGTGCTTATTTGGTACCAAACATTTCATACGTCTTTTTCTTCTCAGAGAACCTGGGCTGAACTAAAAAACCATTACTGTTGTTGGCCAGTAAAACCCACCAAAATATTGGAATATCTGTAAAATAAACAACTATTGTCATTATCCTACCTCGTTATACCAGCAACTGCGTAGTACCTTGTTATTCAAAATAAAAATGAAAGCCAAAACTGTGACATAATGAAAATTGGATGATGGAAATGGAGAATGTGCCCAGCCCGATGCAATCTCAGCCCCATGGGCAGCTAATAGAAGCTTTGTGATTGTGCTTTTAGTGACGTACACACACACACACACACACACACACACACACTGCAAAACACACACAGACACAGAGTAGCACTCAGAGGCAAAACCCTTGGAAGATTTCAGCACCATGGAGAGCTCTATCTGAGGCTCAGAGAGACATGGAAGGCGATTTGGAGCCTATTTACACACAATTGGGGATACATAGACAGACACAGAGAAAGTCAAACACACAGTACAACTGATGTATCCAGTTTGAGGACAGCACATAGATTGAGAACTTTTTGTTAATAAAATTTGCTATTAGGTTCACTGAGTTTGGTATCTTTAAGCTCTTTTGGGCAAATATAGCCTCTCTTTTCTTAAGGTAAATAAGCAGCTGGGAGTCTTCCATGTGCTGAAGCATGTCATGACTATAGGAAAACAAGCCAAACCGTGATTATTGTCAAACATCAGCACAAATTGGACAATGCGTTTCAGTAATTATGATTGTAAGGAAACAATCTCATCTTAATTACACATCATCAACACTAAAATCAATCCCACAACAGTGGACCATCAGCTTTGGTGGCCATGCTTTATCAATCAGCTGGGTTAAAGCGTTTTTTTATTGTCCCTGCTACTGCGGAACATACTACATGTATGCACCGTGTACGCACACGTCAGCACAAGTCAATGGGTCCCCTCGACCTGATTAGCAGACATCTGCTGTGGCCAGACGGAGTGTTACTACACAGACACTAGAGAAAGAACCAGGAGATACATTACTCATATGTTAATGGCGGCTGGATAGTCATTTGTGCAAATTAATCAATTTTATTTTCACTTTCCTCATGTGTTACCTTACAGTTTAAAAACAAAGTGTCGAGCTAGCTTGTATTTTATCATTCAATAAATGAAGTATTAATATAATAATGCGCTTTTCTTTTTGATACATTCACACTTTTTGCAAGATAACAATCTTAATAGTGAAATTAAATTAAAAAGCCAAAAGGCATGCAGATATGCACAACTGCACTGCTGGTCCCTTAATCAAAACAACTGTAATTTCCTACTGCTCCTCCGTAATTTGGAAACGCCTGCCTCGTCCAAAAATTGTATTGCCCCATCTTTGATTAATTTTGCGGAGGCTAAATGGGCTCTTGAACAATGGCGTCTTTGATTTGCTTCCCATAAATGAGAACAAGTAAGGACAGGCTAGAGCTTCGGGGTTAAACTTGCATTCTCACTTTTGTTTTTCACTTTCCTTTTATTCCACTTAACTGGTGTCAGCAAAAAGAAATGGTCCTAAATTATTTACAGACACTCTACTTCCCAAACATACACAACAGAAGTATTTTCTCCAAATCTTTTACTTGAGTTGTACAAATATCCTCGCAGGATGTCTGCAACTGTTTGAATGTCCATGCTCATCACCTTTAGGACACACGTTTTCTGTCTTTTGAGTAATCTTTAAACTTTGCCACTGTAACCTACGCCTTCATTCACAATTTCACACATCATGTTGCGGCATCTCTTTTCTGCCTACATTTCAATTCGGGACAAGTGAGGGCCTTTTCCAAGCGCCCCATCCCGGAGGATGTTATTGTTCAAGCTGCAAACAAACCGCACGCCGGATAAAAAAAAAACACTCATTATACGTTTATTTTTTTTATTTCTGCAAATGTGCATGTTTGTGTAAGCAACGTTACGTGTGCGGTTGCACATGTGTCACTAAGCGTGCAGCCATGTACACGAACGCTAGCATCAAAGTGTGCGTGTGTGCGTACTTGTTTGTGTCTTATGCTCAGCCCACTGCGTCCTCTGTAAGGGGGGGCGCTTGGAAAAGGCAGTGGCCCATGAAGCTAACTAGAGTTCCTCCCTGATCAAATGTGACAATTATGATAGTGCTCCTTGGTAGAAAACATCCCTCTCACTCCCTCATCCACTCCTTCTTCCTCTCTCCTCGCCTTTTCGTCCTTTGGTTACCTGTCCGCGTGCAACTCTGTACCTATTATGATTGTGTGTCTTTAGCCGGCTCACTCGTTAGTTATACACCCATCTTGTCTCTCTTTAATTCATTCCTTACAACCTACAATATATTCTAAAATACCCACGTCCCAAACGTTCACCGCTGTAGTTCTGCGTGTAAGCATGCAAATATTTGCTGATTCATACTAAATATGAGGGAGATGGGAGTGTCATTTGTTTTACAGATATTTTGTAAGTGAAAGGGTTACCTATTAACTGCCAGGGCATTGCAATTCATGCAAAAGGAGCGATGAATGTGTTTACCAAATTGTGTGATTTCACTCAAAACAACACAGGAAAATATGTGATTGTCATCAAAAAGTTATTGTCATCATATTTGAAAGAACGCACAACTAAAATCTATATATATCCGAGAGATACTAATTGATCTGACTGAGATGAGACATTATTTTACAGTTTGTGCAGTGAGCCGGAGGAAATAGAAAAGGATTCAAATACCTAAATATAACTCTACAGTTTAATTTGTATCGTATAATCTGTAACTTTTCTCTTACTATATATATTAATCTACGCCTCTTTTGTCTTCTCATCTTGGACATGTAGGGAAGATGAACCAACAAAGTCAGGCTCACCAGGAAACATCCATGTCCCCATTCCCTCTATGCTATAAATCACACTCATCCGGGGTAACATGTAGTGAGTGTTGCATTTCAACCCAGTCTCCAAAAAAAGCGTGAAATGGCTACGTTGGTCCACCGTGATAAACGTAGTCATGTCACGTTTTCCCCCAAAATAACGTTACTATGTTACGTTTCTTTTGGCCCATTCATTTACATTGCTTTGCAAATAGGTCACGTGACTATCAAGTTTCCCGGTAGCGAAAAGAAAAACATGGCGGACGGTCAGCATAATCTCCATGAAAAACACAATATTTTAAGAAAGCATCAGCATTTGTATGCATTTCGATGGCATTTCTAGCGAGAAGTATGCGTTATTCTTTCATAATCTTCTATCAGAGACTGTAGAAGACCTTCCGTTTATTCGTTTCTGCGAAGATTTGAGTGTCTCTTTGGGAAAGCGTGGCTACGCAACGCCTTTAACGGCGCATTATTAAAAAAACACTTCCGGTGGGGGCGTTACCGTAAAGAGGCGTTCAGCCTTAAAGCCACTAATCGCCAAACAAAACAAACTCAAAGCACACGAATCACATTATGACTTTTTAAACATAAATTCCCTTATTTTTATGAGTTTTCAATGGAAGAATGCATCATTTCCGGGGGTAGGCAAGCCCGGGACATCCCGAATTATGGGCAATTTTGATTTGTCCAGCTTTTTGACAGCTCCAGTCCCGACTTCCAATCACAGCCTCCTAAGTCAATGACGCGCATTAAACTCTCGGTTGTTGTGTGAGTGCAACTCCCCCCCCCGAACATTACGTCTCGTTTACATGGGAAAGGGGGGCGGGGCTTCGCCTTCAGAGCGGAGCGTCATTTCTCGCTACACACGTCTCCTCTTTTTACTGGCCAGGGAAACGGGCGATCTATCACGTGGGTCTGGCTCCATTCCATTGGCTCTGACGAATCCATGGAGAGGCGGGACTTATCATTTTCTCGGCAAACGGAGCTGCATTGCTTGCCCTGTGCGTGAAGTGGCCGTGAGGCCTCCACTAAAGTCTCTCTCTATTTGTTCTGCTTTACTCAATAAAAGTAAAACCTTTACAGATATACTGTCCACACACTAGGCTAACATAACGGAGATTCCAGGCTTCGTCCTTTATGTTTTATGGGGATAAAGCCTCTGTAAGTATTTTTTCCCAAGCAAATCTGAGTTTCTTCTGTTTTTTGTGTGTCCCATACAAATATCAAAATATATATACTGATTTTCACATCCAAACACACTCACTTATGTTCCCTTTTATCATGACAACAAGAAATTTCAAGATATACCTTTTGCTTTCATAAATATGACAGTTTTAGTGTGTAAATGCCCAGCAGTGTACGGTCCGGGGGCCCCTATCGGGCCACTTGTTAGATGGTTCGATTAGTCCATCACTACTATACTTTGATCTGACGACTAATTTGCACATCATGCTCGTACCGGCATGGCTTCGCCCTTCCCAGGCATAGTTCATCATCTTCCGGGGTCCTATAGCCAGTGTTGGGAAAGTTTACTTTCTACATTAACTAGTTCAAAGTTTAGTTCACAAATTTTAAAAAGGAACTAGTTCAGTTCATAGTTCAAAATATTTGAACTAAGTTCACGGTTCCAAAAAATGAACTAGTTCAGTTCTTTTTTTCCATACGTTGCTGCGAGCTATTTTTTTTAAATTATTGCCACAGCCCAGAACCACAGACAGCAATTATTTGATCAGTTTTAACACTGAAGCTGTGCATCAGATTTAATCTTCATATCCAATTTTGAATCCTTATCCAACCAGGGTTTACATTAGCATTGAGGGGACAGCATTTCCCTATTGATTCTTTGATGCTATGTTGCTGTCTATTCACTCCACACTAGCAGCAGTTGCAGCGTTCACCCCTACACTACATTCTCAAACACATGCTGCTTGAATGGTCTTTTTTAAATAAGGAATTATCAAAAGAAAAACAGGACAGTAATCATTAAGGTGCAAATGTTTGCAAAGAAAGGTCAGATTCCTCCCATCCTCACCGACCTTGTCAGTAACTTCATAAAACTCTTTAAAATTATTATACGCCGCCTCTGCTACACTTATCAATGCGCGTTTACGGTGTGTTTTCTATAGAAATCTGGCACCCCATTGAACGATGTTAAGCTGAACGAACGTGCCGTTCATAGAAACCAGAATGAAGGAGTTCACAGTAACGTTCATCGGGCATTAATACAGTACGTTCAGTTCACGCTCGCCCAAAATATCAACGCGTTCATGAACTATCGTTCAATGAACGCGTTCAGGCACAACACTGTCCCGAAAGGGCCGGGATCGCACCTCACCCAGCATGCCTCGGCCTTCACTTTTTTCACTACAGAGTTTTGTTGCACCCTGTGACTCCGGCGTTAGACTCCTTCGACTGAGTTTCAAGATGGGTTGGATGGGTTACTGACTAAAATGTATGCCCCCACCCCCTAACTGCCTCAGGGCAAGTTGTAAATATAATAAGTCAAATAAGTCAAACAAGCAAGTTGTATCTGGTTTAACCCTTTTATTCCTGTAGGCGTTTTTTAGGCCTCATGCTGGAAATTGCATTTACACACTAAAACTAGGATAACGCATGTCTGATGATAGTGACAGTGAGTCTGTCGATCAAGATGAGGATGGAGACATAGTAGAGGTTGAAAATCCTCCTTGTTGAACACCCCACAATACATTCTGTGCTCTCCCTGGCATAACATTTCTAATGATATCATGTCCCCCCCTTCAGTATTTTAAGACATTCTTCAGGTCATTGTAGGCCAGTTGAATGTGTATGCCATACAATTTGACACAAACAAGCCCTTTAAGTTTACATGTTTTGTATGTGGATTTTGTACATACAGTGTTGGTCATTTAATTTCTTTGTTTAATATTTTTGAATTTATGTTTGAATCCATTTGTGGTTAATGTGCTCAAAATGCACTACTTTCTTAATGCTTACATTGCTTGTTTGACTTATTATATTTACAAGTTGCCCTGAGGCAACAGACCTAAATCAAGTTAGGGGGTGGGGGCATATATTTTAGTCAGTAACCCATCAAACCCATCTAACAAGTGGCCCGATAGGGGCCCTCGGACCGTACACTGCTGGGCCTTTACACACTAAAACTGTCATATTTATGAAAGCAAAAGGTTTATCTTGAAATTTCTTGTTGTCATGATAAGAGGGAACATAAGTGAGTGTGTTTGGATGTGAAAATCAGTATATATATTTTGATATTTGTATGGGACACACAAAAAACAGAAGAAACTCAGATTTGCTTGGGAAAAAACTACTTACAGAGGCTTTATCCCCATAAAACATAAAGGACGAAGCCTGGAAGTCTCCGTTATGTTAGCCTAGTGTGTGGACAGTATATCTGTAAAGGTTTTACTTTTATTGAGTAAAGCAGAACAAATAGAGAGAGACTTTAGTGGAGGCCTCACGGCCACTTCACGCACAGGGCAAGCAATGCAGCTCCGTTTGCCGAGAAAATGATAAGTCCCGCCTCTCCATGGATTCGTCAGAGCCAATGGAATGGAGCCAGACCCACGTGATAGATCGCCCGTTTCCCTGGCCAGTAAAAAGAGGAGACGTGTGTAGCGAGAAATGACGCTCCGCTCTGAAGGCGAAGCCCCGCCCCCCTTTCCCATGTAAACAAGACGTAATGTTCGGGGGGGGGGGAGTTGCACTCACACAACAACCGAGAGTTCAAGGCGCGTCATTGACTTAGGAGGCTGTGATTGGAAGTCGGGACTGGAGCTGTCAAAAAGCTGGACAAATCAAAATTGCCCATAATTCGGGATGTCCCGGGCTTGCCTACCCCCGGAAATGATGCATTCTTCCATTGAAAACTCATAAAAATAAGGGAATTTATGTTTAAAAAGTCATAATGTGATTCGTGTGCTTTGAGTTTGTTTTGTTTGGCGATTAGTGGCTTTAAGGCTGAACGCTTCTTTACGGTAACGCCCCCACCGGAAGTGTGTTTTTTTAATAATGCGCCGTTAAAGGCGTTGCGTAGCCACGCTTTCCCAAAGAGACACTCAAATCTTCGCAGAAACGAATAAACGGAAGGTCTTCTACAGTCTCTGATAGAAGATTATGAAAGAATAACGCATACTTCTCGCTAGAAATGCCATCGAAATGCATACAAATGCTGATGCTTTCTTAAAATATTGTGTTTTTCACGGAGATTATGCTGACCGTCCGCCATGTTTTTCTTTTCGCTACCGGGAAACTTGATAGTCACGTGACCTATTTGCAAAGCAATGTAAATGAATGGGCCAAAAGAAACGTAACATAGTAACGTTATTTTGGGGAAGAACGTAACATGATTACGTTTATCACGGTGGACCAACGTAGCCATTTCACGCTTTTTTTGGAGACTGGGTTGTGCATTTCCACACGCCCACACACACACACACACACACACACACACACACACACACAACCAACATCACCTTCAACTCCGGTGGTAAATTTGAAAAGGGATAGATTCCTTTTCTTTATCTGACAGAGACGGATCCCGGTGTGACCACAGCCCCCCCCCCCCCGTCGGCTTCGACCACAGTGTAACTTGTCTGCGGTCATCTCGGCACCTTCCATCCCTTTCCTCCTCTCGCTCCTCTTCGTGGACATCCATCAACCTCTCCCTGGCCTTCTTCTAATACCTCTCCTCTGGTCCCTCCGTCCTCATCTCTCCGCTCATGCCATCCCTCCAGCCCCGTTCCCCATACATTTAAGAGCAGCCGAAGCCCACAGCAGACCACACTGTTGTCCCATTCATCATGGACTGACTGTAGGCCAAAACAGGAGCAGGAAAAGAGCAGACATGATTTAAGTCTACCTCGCTTTCAGCCAGGGCAGCCCGCTCTGTGGCACCCCAGCTGCTTCTTCAATATAAAAAACCAAGTGAAGTTTTTTTTGTGTTGGTCCATGAAGACTCACTTCTGATCTTTTCCCCCCGGCATGGTTGATAGCTCATTGTTTGTATTTTTCTTTTTATAAATGAAAATGTTGGTAAGAAACATGAACTGAGAGTTAATTATGTTTTTATTCAATCTCACCTAAATCTAACAGAATGATTTGACAGCATGGCCAAAACAAACAAGCACACAACAGCGAGTGCTGTAGTAGTGTTGGATTGAAGGGTGCCTGATGCGCATGCTCAATCCATAGTCGAATCAACTGACTAAACGCAACTTAACAATGTAAAACGTTGTTTCATTTCTCCTTTTAAACTTGAATGATCCCATAAAAAAATAAAAAATAAACATAGAAAATGATGTAAAATTCAGAGCTTGTCAAAATATCTCTGCGTAGATCTTTGACCACTCTCCTTGCCAGACTTGATCCTAATTGAGCATTTACCTGCATGAAATACGAGACTTTGTTGTGCTCCATCACCGTAGGTTGGGCTGAGCGGGGCGATGAATAAAACTTGCCGTGACAGTAGTGATGACGGTTGATCTCGCCCTGTGGGAGAGGAGCTGGCAATTTCATGCAAGCAGAAAACACCCATCACCATTAGAGAGCTACACTGACTGAAGAATTGCTTCTACTTCCATCATTTTGACAATGCCAAAAGGGAATCAAGATGAGGGAGAGATTGCTTGGTGGGCTTGGATGGAGAGGGTTGGACTTTAAAGAGTGGGCTAAATGACAGACACGGGATTTATGATAGCTGGCGTTAAATGACTGATACCGGTGTTGAGCGAGGAAGTTTCACTGAGTGTAAACAATCGTTTAAAAAAAGAAAGATGTTTGAGTTCAAGGCTAAAGGAGAAATGTTTGAACGGAGAACTGCCTTAGTTATCACCAATAAACCACCCGATTAGCATGGCCCACACTTTAACAGTCACTCACATCTATCTCGGTCTCCTACCAGCTCATTTGCTCCCCCCCTCCCCCCCCCCCTCTCTGTTTTCCCCTTCTTTCCCTCTTTGCTACACTCACTGTTTAGCCTCAAGAGATGTCTTCTGTGGGCTTTTAACTAAATGGGATCTGTGCTGAGCCCATTGTTGAGAGCTGGGCCATGGCATAGACAGCACGCTCCAATAAGCAGCACAAACACTAAAAGGTAAGGACCGTGGCTCTCAGCCCCGAGTCTGTTAGTGATTGTTTGTGTGAGAGGGAAAAAAAGTTACACACAGGAGACGAGGATTCACAGGTAATTATCGGTGATGTCACGCGTGTTTTGTACTGTGGTGTTTCTTCCGATGTATTCCCGCTGACTCTAAGTAGGTTGCATAATGACTACTGTGTGTACGGTGGATGATATAACTGAACTTAACTATCCAGCTGCATGCGCTGTTCTTAAAAGAAGCTTCAATTTTGGCCCAGTTTTAGCGTCGCTAACGCTCCATCGATAATTCATACGTGTGGTATCTTTTAATAGACAGGCTCAATAAAAGCCATGTGCTCTGTGACAGAAAAGGCATACTGCACACACTGAATGCAGTCCGTAATCAGTGTTCAGTGGGTCATGAAATAAAACGTAGGAATTCGATGAGGATGGCAACTGTCGGAACAAGATGACCTCATCAGCATAAAGAAGAAAAAAGAAGACAACATCCCCGGCACATCGTGGATGACTGCTGTAAAAATGAAATATTTACAAACCACTTCTCGTTTTTTTCCCACTAGAAAGCAGTTTTTAGCAGGAAGGCTGCAAAGGTCACTTGCCGCGAATCTTTTGACTATTTCTCCTGCTTGAAGACACTGATCTTTAGACACAAAATTCTCCAAAGCCGAGACCTCAACAGTGAGACACATGTTCGTACATTTAACCTCGTCTAACAGCGTGGGTAGAATATCTCAGGTTGTATTCCAAATATAGCGGACGTTTTTTAACCAGATATTCAAGAACGTGAGAAAAGGGAAATGCAAAACCCACCCTCTACCCCCGAAATAAGCCCATGGAGATGAACACCTGGTGGCACTTATTTGGCAGTTGGGGTCCCATTAAACCACAGCAGAAGATGTCAGAAAAAGCCAAGATAGAAATGTGGTTTTGAGTTTTGAGAAGCATCTCAACACATCTTGGGTTTAATTTAGTTGCGAGCACACTAAACACAGTCCAAACGAGTAAAATACACAAATACAGGGGAATATTATTGCACTTATTGACTTCTAAAAAAAAGAGTTACATTTACATAATCTGGAGTCTGACTTGGCATTGCTAAGGAGACAAAGCATGTTTCCTTCATCGGACGTGGACATTGACAAGCAGGATATTTTTAGTTGTGCATTGGAAAAAAAAATAAAAAAGTAGACATTGTTTTTTTTTTTAAACTGAAAAAAGTTTTGTATTGTATCTTTAAGTCAGTGACTTTAAGTCAGTGTATCACGATAAACCGTATTTTGAATAGTAAATACTCTTGAGAAGGGTCCTTTAAAAATTCAATCATGTTTTTGAGCCCCGGGTTATGATTTTGCTTCCTGCGTGTTAAAAGAAGAATAAAAAATGATAGAAGCGACCATTTAAGAAATAAGGTCACTTCCCAGTAATTCACCTGAAACACTCTGGCTAACATTATTTCAGAGTCACACACCAGTGTGCATAAGCACCCTACGTCTGCTGTTATCAGCAATGCACAGATGAAATTAACGCATCTCTCTGATGAAATTCAAAGATCCCGGCGTGACAGATATTATACATCGAAACTAAAATGCAAAACCCACACCGTCATTCATCACTACTTAATCCAGTGGTTCCCAAAGCTGAACACAGAAGATGTCATCCAAACTGTCAGAAGAATTTCACCAGAACATTAGAGGAAATAATGCGTTTCATAACCCTAAAAGGAAAGAAAATATATTGGTAAAACACCGACAACCTTTTGAAAATGACATGGAGCTGTACCAATGATTTCTCCACATAACCTCGTAAACACACACGCGCACAAAGTTCCATTTAAAATAAAAAAGTTTGCGAACACGGCCTTTTTTTCACAGTCTTATTATATTAGTCAAGAATGGCATGAATTCTGTTGACCCAGTTAACCAACTTGGGCTGCTGAACTTGTTAGATGTGTTGAAATTGAATTCATTCTTCATATGTGCTCCATCGAAGAAACAACCCCCGCCATGATGCTTTTTAATGGGGCGATCGGCTCCTGTTTCCCTCCGTCACACACATTTTGGCTCCTTGTTTATGCGATAAAAGCATCTGCTTGGTGACACTAAGTTGCATTTCACGACTTTCCAGCATGTGTTTTTTAGCCCTTTGCTGATGCAGCAGTGGCAAACCTTATTATTTGCTCATTTTCTTTTACAAATGTTGGAAAACAAAAACGCAAACATAAATCTTTTAACCCGCTGTCTGTGTTGCTGATTGCATTATTTCACCTGATATGTACATAATGGCCATAGAAAAATAAAAAGCTGAGTAAACAGGAGGTGTAAAATGAAAACAAATGGGAGAGCGGCCCCTTTAGGTCCACTGGACCTCTTAAGGCTTAACTTTAATGGCAGTAAATACACGCTGTTGTGAACATTATCACAGTGAAGGAGAAGCTCCCAGTAGAGCTTAAGCTACTCGAAGAGTCTGCAGCAGTCTGCACTGACTGGTTTACAGTTTGTGTGTTGCAGATCCCTTAACTCTTAGGTCTTATGTCATCTTCATGTTTCCTGTAAATACAGTATGTGTCTATTCAGTAAGTATTGGCATGTCCCCAATTCAACACAATTACAACTCAAAAAGCACACCTGAGGTTGAGTGCAATCTTGTCATGCCATTAGTTTTGAAGTATTGGGAAAAAAACGATATTTTCAAATAGATTCAAACGAATGATTTGCGTGTTCACCATGAATATCTGAAATAAACATCGTGGCAAGAAATCAAATAGCTGCAAAGGCTAGACTAGACGGCAAAGCGACAACGTATTACCAAAGCCTCATCCTCTGGGGACCATGAGTATCTGTGCAAAATTCCTGAGCAATCTATTTAGCGAGGAACTGTTTGACCTCCACCCAGAGAGCCATGGCTCTCGCATGATTGAAAACCAAGGCAGCTAAACAAACCCACCTCAATGAAGCTCTGCCCTCTGATCTTTTTTTTTTCTACAGTCACTCTGGGAGTAAACACTGGATGCAGCAATGTGTTTCCCCGATAGAGAAGATTTAATACATTACGTAACGGCGCGATGGTTCGTCAAGAACCAAATTGAAAAAGGTACACGGATCACTTTTAAAGGGAAAACGTGCCGTTAGTGATCTCGACGTAAACAACTGCAAAGTGTTGCACTCAAGGAGATTGTATAATCTAAAAAAATGTGCACTTATTCAAGAGCAAACGACAAGTAGGCATTTGAAACTCACGACAAGAATGGCCACTGCGTTGATTAAGTTCCAATTTGGGAAAAACACTTTGTGAATAAAGGCATGCGAATAAAAAAAGAAAAAAATCAACCATAGCAACGCCCCAGGCTAGTGCAGTAGAGGGTACTGCCCTTTGAAGACGGGCATTGATATCGATATCAAAGTGTTCTCTCTCAGATGGTTTTCATGCTAACTTTCACCCTATAGCCAGTAAGGCTTTTCACTGAAACTATCAAACATGTCTATTGATATAAAAACAGCCAACTTAAATCCACGTACGGGGTACAGCTCCAGCTTATACATGTAAACACATGCTTTACAAATGTGAGGACAGGGCCTATATTCGTCCTCAGCTGTGTGCACAGCCGTCTTTTGTCTTGAACATAGACACACTTCTGTGCCCCTGGCCCCTGGTGTTAGGCATTGATATCCTCTTCATGTCTCCCTGGCTCGTTGGCAGTTTGCTCAGTTGGATATGCTATCTGGCTAATGTATGATTGATGGCTGGAATAAGAGACACTCCACTGCCCACGACTTTCCTCCCTCTCGACGTAGTTAATGAGCCATCCAAAGGCAGGTGTAGCTCCGTGCCTGCATGCATGCATGCATGCGTGTGTGTGTGTGTGTGTGTGTGTGTGTGTGTGCATTTCAGCCCTATTGCAAGATATTGATGTATTTGCGGGCCTTTGGTGAAAACATTTGGTGAAACCCCCCCCCCCCATGTTTCGTAATGTATAGGTGTGTTTCATTATGAGTCGCAGTGTCTGGCTACGGCTCGGCTAAATGAAGCAAAATAATGTGTTTGGTGTGGAATGCGATTGAATCAAATAGCCCCCACTTGTCGTACCGCCCCGCACTGGCCCCCGTAGCTGGCAACCCATTCTCACCACCTCTGCTTCCGCTCGCCCCACGCGCCCACTTCCCTTTGTCCTTGGAACGCCGGACAGGTCTTTACCTCGGAGAGTCTGCCGTGACAAATGACTTTAAGTCTTTGCCTACCTCCATCCATCTGGGAGCCACACCCTCTTTCCCCTCCCATCTGCAACCCCTATTATATGTTTTCTATAATCCTCCCTTCCATCCTCACAATAAACACTGAGGTCAGTGCTTCCTGGGAAACGTCGTCGGTTTAATGGTGGAACGTATGTGCGTGATTTTGTGTGTGTGTGGACTCGGTGGGAAAGGAGGACCAGCGGGCCTGTGTTCAGAAGGCCTTCTAATCGTTTTATCCCTAATTTACAAAGCTGCATAACAAGCCATTTACAAAGGATTATCTAAGCAATGTATACATTAGTTTTTTTTTCGCAGCATCTTGTCCCGCTACTTTTAAGCATCTGTTCTGTTCTCTGTCTCTCTCTCTATCTCTCTTCTGTAATGCTATTAACAAAAGGCCTGCTGCTTCGCCGGAGCCGGGGAAAGGGAGAAGGTTCCTAGAGAACAGCCGAAGTGAGGGAGAAGTAGAGGAGATGAGAGGAATTTCAACGAGCTGTCCTTGATCACTGACCGGAGTGGCGTCATGGTAACACTGTTATTCTGTTGGGGGTTAGTCCTCAACTGCAGTGTATGTGTGTGTGTGTGTGTGTGTGTGTGTGACACGTGGGAGGAACAGCGTTGGAATGAGAAACAGGTTGACGTGACGTCAAAACTTTGCATTTCATTCAAGTTTGAATTAGTTCATTGAGGCTTCCTGAATCATGTGCTTAAATGAATAAAATATCCTGCCACTGACCTCGCTTTTCCCAATATGTGCTCTCATGTCAATGAAAGCATTGTTGCAGATAAGTTAACGTTACCTTCTTCATCATAGTCATATCATAGATTCCACACCCTCAAGGCCCCCTTTCAGTGAATCCCAAACTTTGAGGACTTTAAAACTTGCAGCAAAGATTTATCATAACCACCATTTACCAAACAGCAAGGTGCAGCTTTTCATGCAGATTCAAATCAACAAAGCAGGTCAAATGTCTGACATTGACGTTGCCCATCCTGCGTTCTTGCATCTGGCAACCCCCCCCCCCCCCCTCTGGGAGCAAATGGGGGTATCAGCTACTGGATTTATGAGGCCCCATTACCCTTTTATTACAGTAAGTAACAATGAATAATTGTTTGCAATCAGGACATTGGGCTGGTGAGAACAGTATTAGCTTCACCTCATATATCATAAGACAAATACTGGTGGGGCAGAGAGGAATAAAGGCGGCATTGGGGAAAATACCGTTCTTGTTTGTAATCGCTTAACCCCCAAGTGAATATGACCACGTACGCTGGCATGGAGCCAAAAAAAGGCCCGACCCATGGAAATGTATCTGCACGCTGATATGTGCATGCATGCAGATGTGTATACGGTAATCGCGGCTCCGACGGTTGTCGCGGGAACTGCCTAATGACAAAGGGCAATTAATCAAAGCTTCACCGGGTTCACCGGGGCAGCTGAAGACCAGTTTGCATTGAAAGCAACAGGAAGTGGGCTCCAGCGGTGCCTCTAAATGCCTCTAATATAACATGGAGAACTGTAAACGCCACCGCTTGGTTGTTTGTCAAAAGAACCCCCTGCTGAACACAAACACCTGACATTAAAGGCTCACGAGCACTAATAAATAACCTCGCGCCGTTGTTTTCTGTCGCCTGTCCACTTCTGGCCACATCGCTTTGCATTTCACAGCCTACAAACGTGCTCTCTGCTAATGTGTATGAAACCCTTTTTTTTTTTTTTTTTTTTCTCTGCCTGGGCGTTTCTTTTCAATCTTTCGTCATGACACCAATGTTGGTCAAACCATCCCATTTTCAGAAGAATAACAATGAGATTTACTGTGCACAATAAAAACTGCAATTCCCATACCAGATGCTCCCCGCGGGGTGTTAGCAGGTTGCGTGATGAACGCTGGTGAAACGACACACCCCAGGGGACCGAGTTTCATTGCCAGTGCTCCTTCTGGGGGTAATAAACCTTCATTGATTCAGCGACAGCCCTGATTAAAATCAATCCAGAGTCCATACTGTTGCAGTGTGGCAGACTGCAGGGAATGTGTGTGTTTGTGTGTGTGTGTGTGTGTGTGTGTGTGTGTGTTGTGGGGTGTCAAGTTATGCAACAGTGAAACAATGCCTATCTAATGAGCCTTCCCCTATTGTCTATGACACCCTAGCACCGTTTAGCTTTGTTTTATCTTACATTTATCTCACCGTCAACCAAATGTCACCTGCCGTTTGACAGATTGAGTTCATGTTTATATTCAATTGATGAATTGTTTATTTTTGGAATTCACCTGTTGATGGGACCCCCACATAACACTTAACGTTATGTGTGATCTTGCCGGAAAGAGCTTTCTTCATAATTCACACCATAATGATTTTAAAGCAGCAGTTTGGGTTTCGGGCTGTTTGAGCAAAAGCCTCATTCAAGTCTCTCCTTCCTGCTCTTCAGATGCACTAAATTATAGTCACACTACGTTCTGCATTGGAATAGAGTGCAATAACGTGAGTTATTCATAAATACTTGTGTCTAGCAATTAGGCTGCAGAACAGACAACATGTCTAGAATCACAACCAGTAACACTATCTGCAAACAGGCAACTTTAAAAGTGTTGGTCTTATTAAAAACTAAATCAGCGATCATCGGGCTAATTTAGTTTACAAAGTCAAGGAATGTGTATTGTCAGATATGGCCAAATATACATTGCAAGATGCACTTGAATTTATCCACAGCAGAAAATGTACAGGGTGACCTACAATATGTCAGACTATTTTTCCATTGTAATGTATGTTTCTCATGACCCTGTTGGAAGTATGATACATCTTAACATAGGGCCATTTAGTGGGTTGAATATTAAGGGAGAGAAAGAAAAAAAAAACATATATATCAGTTATACCCTGAGATGCAATCGATTGACAAACGAAGCATGTGACAGGCACGTGTCAAAAAAGCCACGCAGCCTCAGTGAATGTTACCGAGTGCAGCCAGCTGTACTCCAGTAAAAGGTTGAGAATAGACACAAATTACGCAAAACGGTACAAGCGATTTTGATGCATTCATCATCTTTAATCATACGCCCGGACAAAAAGGACACTAAATCTATGCTAAGACAATTAGATTAGTTAAGGTACCTCGTTTAGATGGTAGTATTTAACGGGAACACGTAGCATCTCCTTTAAACAGCAGGGATATAAACCCGATACTACAAGCTCCTGGTCGTAAAACACATGCGATCTCATCATTTTGTCGGTGGCATTTCATTTGAAATGATACATGGGTTTTGTACTGTAACCCGGGGTAAGCGTTGGCCTGTCGCACCCTCTTAATACGCCACTGTTTGGATATTGTGGTACCCGATATTAGATTGACTCTGCAGCTCTCTCCGGCTGATGGTTCAGCGCTGATGACACAGCCATGTTATGAATTTCACACTGAGTCATGGCTGCAGTGTGATACCCTGTTCCGTAAAAGTGTCATTTTTTTAAACATCCTCTCCATAGTCTGCACAGTATAAGCAGGAGATCTCACCATATTAGTGTTTACAGTTTATTTTAAATATTGGCAAAATGGAATCCATCTTTTTTATAGACAATAAATGAATGTGAAATACTGGTTTACCGCGATAGTTGTGAGAAGGAGAGAAACAGCGGGTCGCAGTTAATGCGAAGAAAGAATAAAGGAGCAAAAGCAGGGGAAGCCGCGGCGTCTAATGCCCTCCAAGATGAGGTCGAGCATGTCCTGCGCTGATCCGAGACTGCTGATTGCGAGCGAAATGCTCAGCACGGGCAGAGTACATGAAGTAAAACGCTCTCGATCGGTCTCTCGGGGAAACCAGTTTGATGGGCACTTCATTGTTTAAAAAAAAAATCTTTTTAAGTGCCAAAACTACTCTCCTTTCTTCCCTTTTTTTATCGCCGCTTCCCCCACATTGTTTGATAGAAAAGCTAATTATTCGCTTTTGACAAAGTTGGGGACACACTTTCCAAACGGATTGATTTTTATCTCCTGACGAAATGAGCACACGAAAGAAAAAGGTGTTTCAATTTGTTTGGAACTTAGCAAGTGCACATCTATTTGCATGATCGATATCACTATATAGTTTCCAATAGCAAGCCCTGGAAGAAAATTAAAAAACATATTGGCATTAAAATAAATCTGCCTGGGACTGACTGCTGGATCCAAGAGTTTTATTATTATTATTTCCAGAGAATTGGTGGCTGACACACCGGTGCAGGTACAAGCCAGGTCATGTATTTTTTTTTTCATCTTTCGGTTGTAGAAAAATACATTATACATGCAAGTAGTATGTCTATGACTAAAGAGTAACAGGCATGAATAAATTTAATATATTATTTAATTTAACTAAAAAATGAGTGAGTGATAAGTATTCCACGATTATGAAAAGCATTTGAACTTGAAGCAGAAAAAGCAATAATTTCATCCTGATTTCACTGCCTTCCTAAGTAGGAGCTACATTCATGCCACAACATCCACTGCCACCCAAGCCACGCCGCACAGGCGCACGCACATGATGATGTAATGTTGAATGTGAGTAACGGATGCTTTTGTACCCTAAATTGGCCCTGGATGAGAGCTGCTGTTATCCTTATAACGTGTGCTGCATACACTTGAATCTAAATGAGCTGTTCGTATTTGTGCATCAATTTTACCTTGACGAGCTCTTGTAAATGTATTATACGGGATGAATAAAAGGATTAAGACTCTGTCCAGAGGCTACACGTGTGTGTGTGTGTGTGTGTGTGTGTGTGGTAGGTGTGTGTGTGTGCGGGTATGTAAGTGTGGAAATACACAATATGGAATAAGGAATTGCAATAAGCTTGGCTTGAGAGAAACAGTGTTTTAACACCCCATTGGACACGTTGAAACACACTCTGAGTCTTACACACCTGCATCTGAGAGGGCCGCTGAATCCATGCAGCTAACTGACAAAGTACAGGCTGTGCAGTCAGCATATTCAGTCAGATATCCCTAGTCACAGTGCTTCCATTACATACTCTAAGGAGAGCAGATACGCACACACTGATATACCACTCTCGCTGCTACTGTGTGTGTGAGAGAGAGAGAGAGAGAGAGAGTTTGGATGGTAGCAAGTGAATGTGAGCGAGACACAAATCACTTTCACCACCATCTGCAGTTGGTAACAAAGCTACTTCTAATCCTATGATGCTTAGCAGATGACTAGACTTTTTATCTCCAACTAGGCTTAATCTGCTCATATGTTTGCTGTAAGAGTGTCACAATAAGCAAAACGCTTCAATGTTCGACACATCTGGCAGGCCAACAAATTACCTGCGGCTGAAAAACACAGGAAAACTTTTATTTTCTCCTTCTTTTTTTTGTTGTTGTTGCAATAGTTGTTGTTTCATGCGGGGTGTCGCCCGGGGCAACAAGCTTGTAAACCCGAGCTTGATTGATGTTTAATGAGGATGGCTCTCACTGGCTCCTCTATGACAGTCGCGTCGCCCAACTTTTAATACCGCACGTCACTCAAGGCGCGCTGCACAATGCCAGGAGGACTGTCAACAGCCACTTACCTGCACCGGTACACGTTCTTACACACACACACACACACACACACACTGTCACGCAAAGACGTGTGTGTTATAATCTAGTTTTCACCTGCACACACACTGAGGCAAGACGATCGGTGTGTTGTTCACCGGCTGCGTTTCAGCAGAGCAGATGGGAGATACGGCGGCCAGATCCTTTCAGGGCTTTAATGGAATGACATGTTATCAAAGGGGATCAGTGGCCAGGCGGGACCGACGGAGGGGCATTTGCTTCGGAGGCACTACACCAGACACCTCCGATTGTTGACATTTTGCTCGGGGGAAACACAAAGATTGACAGGAGCCTCGAATCCCCCTTATCTCGGGCTTTGTGTTCTACAGGTTGGAGGCTGGTCCGCGCGGCCTCTGCAAATGGCAAGAACGAGTCGCGGGACTCTAGCTCGTGTCTGCCTGTACGTAGGCAAGGGAAGAGCCAGAGAGCTTTGTCCCTGAGAGCAGCAGTAGGGGCGTTATTGTCAACTGTGCATCCTCTTGTGGCACATCAGATCAAAAGCATTATCAGGTGAAGAGGCAGTCAAGGCCCCCTCGTCCTCGTCGCCGAATCACTGCTATTTCTCTTTCATTCGTGTTGATCGCTTTTTCACCTCGCTTTCGTGTCATTCAAGAATCATTTTGAGCCGCAAAAATAGCATCAAAAATGAAGACCGTAGTTCAACACAAGCCAATCTAGCAAGAGCATGAAAATGAATGGCAGTCAGGCAAGCTGGACATTTTTTATAAAGTATTCCAACAAAATGGAAGGTGACATTATCGATAAAGAAAAAACATTTTGTGCAGACATTATTCCATATCTGTAACGTGTGAATAGTCATTTGTTGCCACATTAATGTTCCGAATCCCATTTAGCGGACCTTTAACAGTTCATCAAGTGAGACGGCACAATGTGAAGTTCCTTGTATTGACGAACGCACAGACAATTGTCACCATGCTGCAGTTCCTTTTTCGGATCTATAAGGTGTTTTAGTTTTAGTTTTTTGTGTTTGTTCTCCAGCCCACAACAGTCACCTCCAGAAAAACTAAAACCGATGCAGTCAAATGCTTTTCTAATCTGCACACAGACAAAGTGAGCGACCAGTTTGCAAATAGACATACTATTAGAAAACAGTGTAGCGTTACCTTCAAATGACTGTGTCTGCTTGCTATTTATTTTGCGATAATAATCACCTGCATGCTAAGTATTTTTCATCTTTGTCTTTATTTATCATTCCATTTTTAACCACACTTCACATTTTGTCACCCAAACCTGTCAAGGACTGAATTTAACCTCCCTCTTTCTCTCTAGTCGGTCCCCACACTGTTGCCACTTCCTTTTGTTCTAGCGTTCTCTCCTAACCCATCGCCCACTGTGTACCCTCCTCTCCTGCTCTGTTTGTCAAACATCTTTGCTAATGAAGCCGCTTCTCCCCCCGTTTTCTAAATACACTCATGATTAGCATCCACACATACCTGCAGGCAACCGGCTCATGTGTTGTTGGCGCTGACTTTCACTGATTTAATAAGCCTGTTGACATTTTTAATATCTGTTAAACAGCCAAACGTGTACAACCCCATGGATCGTTTGGTGTGCTTCTAGGTGAGAAGGGGAGTCGGGAAATACACTTGCTGACAGGCTTGTGATTTGCCCGTGGATCTCGATGTTGCCCCCCCCCCACCCCCGCCCCCCGCCCTGTCAGTCCCCCAGATTATTCTCACTCCTCGTCAAAATGAAACATCCAGAAACGCGAACCTCCCTCTCCTGGCGCGCCAAGTGACGAGGAAGTGTACACATTGAATCAGAATTGAGTCAACATCACTATCGTGCAAACGCTCCCCTCCTGAGGACGGTGAAAGCTGATACATTTCATCCTGAGGTTTAAAGTATGGATTTCTCTTCCTCCAAACGTATTCAGAGAGTATACATTCAAATGCACACAAACAGGCATGTAAGAGTAGCCACGCACATCTGCGAGATAAAAAAAACGGCATCAAAAGGCTTGTCTTATCAGCAGAGAGATTCCGTGTGAACACTATGTATTGCACTGGGCTATATTGTAGCTACACATCAGGGTCAGACATCTCACTAATGTAGGAGTGTGTGCCATCCCTTCAATAAGTATGTTAAAATACCAACATAAATCTGTGTATGTGTATTATTTGAATAGCTTAGTATTGAATGGGCAATAACAGGGCAGCTATGTTTATACATGACACTAGGCCCAGTAAAATATAAACACAATGTTATGCTATTTGGGGGTCACTGCTCCATCCCGCCATCAGTTTGGTGGACTCTTAAACATTTGTCTAACTGGATAAAATTGTTTTAAGCTAAATGCTAACTTGACCATGCTAAAATGTTATATAAGAAAATAATGTATGACATGGGAAATATTGCTCAAGTTCAGGTGCTAAAGTGCCAAAAAATGCCCACTGAATCCCAACACTAAAACAATACTGGGACAGGAATATTTGGGGATTGGATAAATAAAAAAGTAAGAGCAACTCAACACTGACTGGATATTTAATGCATCTTGAGACCCCAGACCAAGCATACAGACCTGAGTTAGGTCCAAAAGTATCTTTGGGCTTGTTTGTTGGGGAAAAAACAACAACATGTGCTTTGGTATCTCTGTGGAGACAACTTCATTAACTTACCCGGTTGTCTATTTCATCTAGGTTATGTGCTTTGATAGGCAGAGCCAGTGCTGAATTTATTATTTGGTTGGCAACAAAGGGAAACTTAGGAACTTCTTGTTTCCTTCATTGAAAAAACAACACAAATTTACCCTGGAAATGACTTAATTGGTCATGCAGTATTGTACACATTTAGACATTTACATGTAACAGCGGGACATAAAAATCTATCCAAGAGTAAATGTAAGTAAATCATCTGCTTTTTTCCTATAGTGCATCATAATATATTTGAAGTCCTTCTGTTTCCTGGGCTCCATCATCACCCAGAACCTCAACTACTGTTGTCCATTATTGTAGTGTCTGCTGTCATGCACCAACCGCCAAGTCAAATTCCATGTATGTCTGACATATTATGGCAATAAACGTTTCCTGATTCCTGATCCTGAAAGTTAAATACGTTGTTGAATGTCCAGAAGTGCGAGGCGGCTCTCTACCTTACCTACCTATCCCTTTGCCCTTTATCAGCACCTCAGCTCCTCAATAACCCCCCACTCTCACTCACACAAACTCATTTTCACTGTCCCCCTCGGATTTCAATCTACCATAATCATATCAGACTCATTTGACATTTAAATTGAGTCTCTGTGGGGGCCTGTTGGACGAAAAGGATATGAGAGGAAGGAGGAATAGTCATCTCGACGCTTTTGTCTTGGCGCTTCCTTTTGTTTTTTGATGATACATTGGCGCAGAGAAAAGTTGTCGTGCCTGTGCGCATGCTTGAGTTTGGTGGCGCGAGCGCTAGTGATTGTGTGTGTGTGTGTGTGTGTGTGTCGTGCACATGTATTGTGTGAGAAAGGCAAGCCTCCAGCGGACTGCAATGACAGGCTGCCTAATGAAAAGCTGGATTCTGATTGACTGGCCGACAAAGCGGCCCACTGCATAATTATGTCTTAAATAATAGATGCTCACACTTACACTTCCGTGGCCGCAGTAGCCTAGCCAACTCAAGTCTTTCCACCGGCTTAGCTCGCTCATTTCCAGCCATGTTCCGCATGCACATCTTCTCCCGGATTTTCATACCAGTGTTTGTTCCCAAACCCGTTGCCCCAAGGCAAAACCCAATCTCTGGCATATCCTTAATGGCGACAGCGTGCTGTGTCAGCCACAGCTTGACAACTAGCTCTATTTTCATTGGCCCCTGCAACAGGCTGCCCCAACTGCATCCTGCAGCAGTGTTGCTGAGCGCCCACAACCGAGTTCTGCGTTCAGTTGCAGGCCAAAGCTATACGATCGTAGGCATTGCACCTCCCTTCAATGCTTCCACTCACGGAAGTCAGACATTATTAGGTAGTTTATTGATCTGGCAATCATTGCAGTGTTACTGCTTGACCTGAGCAAGGCTTTTTTAATAAGGTCGACTCCCTTGAAGGCAACGTTGGCATTCAAGTAGTAGTACCATCAAGGTTTAAGCCCCCATTATCTCATTATTTGGCCGCCCGAGAGGTACGAGAAGCTGCAAACCCAACATCATACTGGTCTTAAGTAAAGATACAGATATAGAGATGAGCATGCTGGCAAAAGGTATTTCACCATGTTATCCATAAGTTACTTGGGTTTATTCTTTTCCAGTGTTTATACCAGATTGTCGTCTTTAAGGAACGGAATAGTGGGTTGATTGATAATTGTCATCAGACTAAACCAAGTTCAGTGCCATGAAATAATAAAGAGCTGCAAGTACTGAAGTGCTGAGGGTAAAACTGCAGAGTCAGGTGGCTTTGTCACTAAGAGCAAAAGCTTTTTCATTGCACATATTCTACGGACCCATGAATAGCATTAAACATTAGAGCCACTTTATGTTGTCTTTTGATCCTCTCGCTGTCCGAGATATGCTTCTTTGAAATATTATATATACGTTTTTATTATTCTTTTTTTATTGAAGCCGATAATTTTTTATTAATCCCACAATGTGATTGCAACAGATCTCAAATGTACAGCCTTTGAAAAGGGTTTCTGAAAACATACTGTCTTTACAAAGAAGCTGGTGGTTAAATATTTATATATGCATGTGTATCATCACATTAAAATGACTGCGTAATTACTTTTGCGAAGCTCTATCTACATCACACATGGAGTCTTGCCAACAATTCTTAAGCGGGACGACTAGTCAGTCAACCCCCGCTTGTCCAGATGGTCACTTCATCACTGTTTTTATTACAACTATTTATCGTATACATTAGCTAAAAAGTAGACCCGAAAGCTCATGTGCAGGTCTTTGTCTTGTTTTACGTTGGGCTGTTGGTCTCAGTTTTTTCACTTTGTCACATCCTCCACTTCCAACTAAAGGTGTTGACGTGTGCATGGTGTGACTTAAGATGATGTAAGAGTCAAACACCTTTAATTGGACCCAATCTCAAAGGGAACCTTCAGTTGAATCTATGCATAGTTTTGTGTATTAGAAATGTCATATGTTGTGTACATTTTCCTGTAAAATACTGCAATTACTGCCAAGAGCGTTACTCCTGCAACCTGGTCTCTGCAACTTTCAGCATTTCAGTGAAGGTTAATCCGCTTTAAAATAAAACTTTCCCCCTATGTCTACAAGTGACATCTAAAACCTTGAGCATCTTAACTGAATTTAGTTAAAATTTGTATATTATTTCTTTTCTGAATAGCCGTCATGAAACTGCAACAATGGGAAGTTAAGTCAACGAGTTTCAAATGAAATGTAGCAGCTTTATGATGCTTTTTTTTCAGAAGACATTATACAATGTAAAGAGGTCGAGCACATCCAAAAACCATTTTAGGTAGCTGCAGGACCAAAAGAAAATAGCTATGAAGTCCCGAATAAAAGCTTTCTCCATCAGCGAATGAATGTGTGTGTGTGTGTGTTTTTGAGTAAACATGAACTCAAGTGTACAGCACTTTGAGAGATGGGAGACTTGAAAGAAGCTTAAAACATGCAAGTCCATTTATCATTACCATTTAAAAGAAAACAAGATAAGATAAAATAAGATAATCCTTTATTAATCCTGCAGCAGGAAATTTCACAGGATTTACTGCAGCGTAGGATACAGTGCAAACAAGAGACAGTTAAAAACAAGATCAAAAGTATTATAAATACACGGTAGTAAAGATTAAAACAAAAAATAAAACCAACATGACTGAGATGAAATATACTGTTATTGCTCAGTGTGTTTATAACACGCAGGATTTTAGTTTGTCATTGATTTAAGGGTTTAAAGTCCACTTGGAGCAGGAAGGAAGGGCCTGCGCTATCCTCTCCTTCCCACACCGTCGTGGAAGCAGCCGGTGGCTGAAAGAGCTGCCAGAGTCTCCTAGATGGGATGGAAGGTGTTGTCCATCAGGTATGACAGTTTTACCATCACCCCCCTGTCTCCCACCACTTCCACCATGTCCAGAGGACACCCAGCACACTGCTGGCCTTCTTAATAATCTTGTGAAGTCTCCTCCTGTCAGCTGTCGGGATGCTGCCGCTCCGGCAGACCCCTCCATGAAAGATGGCTGATGCCGCCACCGAGTCAAAAGAGGCCTAAAGGGGTGCCTCCCTGCACTCCGAGACAAACCTCAGTCCCCCTCAGCAGATACGGAGTCTGCACCATGCCCTTTTCATATATTGAAGGAAAAGAGCAGAATTTTGCACCTAATAAAAGCCAGAATGACTCAACACAGGTCTCCGGCGGCACACCGGGCTCCAACCCCCACGACTCCTGCTTGCACTTCACTGACCCGTATCCAGCAAGGCAGCTGCGACGGAGACAAGTCGAGCCACCAGAAGTCCAAAAGGTCTTCAGTCAAATAGAGCCTCTCGGTCGAGTGGAGACGCGAGCACAACACCGCTGCTTTGTCATTTGCTGTAGAATAAGGATGTTTACGCTGTTTATTCGAAATGTCTGGCGGCACCTTTTGTTCCCGCGGAGGCATCCATTGATGACGAGTCAGGAGGTGCGAGTGGGTGGATTTTTGATCCGTTTCACGGTACAGTCAGGGGAGGCGATTTTTGAAGGTTAGGAAATTGAGCACTCTGCAAAGTAATTGTTGAGTCATTGGCATGCATCATTAACCTTTCCAGCCTGATATAGATATATTATCATTTTGCGCTAAGGGGCTGTAAAAAAAAATCGCACTCCTCGGTGGGAGTTTCCTGTGTACACTTCTTGTCTCCCCTGTCCCTGTGCGTCCTCTGTCCCTCTGGCCTCTGGTCACTGCGGAGACGGGACACCGAGGGGCCTGTTTATCCTGCTGTGGTTGGCTACTCATGAGTGACTCAATGCCAGGGTCGAGTGTCATTGGAACTGAAAACAAACCCGTGATTACTCACCGCTATATGATTATTTCCTGTGTGCGTTTGTAACTGCTGTTTAATGGGGGGGGGCACTCATGTGCTCAGGTGTGCAAATCTACCCAAGCAGACTTGGCTGCATGGTGAGCAAAAAGGAGAATCTTTCCCCGTTCCTTTTTGTTTGAACCCTGTCTTTTTGTCTACGCGGTGTCAGCCTGACAAAGTGTCTTCGCGCATGTGGACGAAAGACCCAGTAAGACAAATAGAAGGAAAGACACAGTGAAAAAGAAAAAGAAGTTACTTCATGTCTGCCTCTTTGCTTGCATTTGTTTCTCTCCTCGCTGTCTGTATGTAGCCCACACAGCAGGCGGAGCACGTTGGTGACAGTTTTTGGTGATGGAGAAGACAGGAAAAGCGAGATAATGTGGAACATTTGCATAATAGTTTCCCACAACTTGGCCCAGAGGTCTCTGTATATCTTTGCTGTGTGACAAAAGGTTATTAGTCCTCAGCCCTTTTTCAGGTCTGTCTGATGAACAGTATTGGGTCAGGCACTTGTGATGAATGCAACCTACTTGGAGCGGCCTCTGCACTCTTTTTCTTTCATATATCTGCAGTGACTGTTCTCCGGTTGCATAAAGTCTGTCTAATTATATTTGTTTGATTTTAAGTTATTATTGGCAAGGAAGTGCATATAGCAGCACTATAATTCACTACCTGCAGACTCCATTTCCCAGGGCGCACTAAAAACAACTTCCTGGCAACAAACCAGCGAGAGATAAATCAACTTGGTTTTTCTGTCCCCATAACAAGCCAATATAATTAGCTTTCCTATTTTCAATACTCCCAGGTACAAAAACATGAAATGAAACATGTGAATGAACACTTTATTCCCTAAAAATATTTCAAATAACTAGGCCCACCTACCGCGCTGGGGAGTGTGGTAGGGGTGGCTCGATGCAGATTTTCCCTGGGAGGGCTTTATGAATGATTTAACTTTACTTTTTCACGCAGTTTCCTCTTATTCCGAGAGACCAACATGTTGTCCCAGGACAAAAACATGTACTTGTCAAAAATTCTGGGCTCTTTCCCAGCATTCCATGCAAGCTGACGATAAACAACTACAATTCTACAATCAGACAATGAGCTGGCGCCCAGGGTGTGAGTGCCTTAAGTGAATCAGACTTATGTTTTCTCGCCTCCTAATCATATAATTAAAGCTTTTTCAACCTTTCTACCCATTGATTTACACCTAAAATGTGTTGCCACAGATCCTCGCATACCCATAAAACTGTGATAACACCTTAATGCAAATGAACAAGTTTCAATCGTGCAAATGGAATGTATTATTGTGACGATGTTAACACAGCAGCTTGAAAATCGAGCATACCGTACTGTATTAACACATGAACTCAAATGTGCGTGAGAAACAATGTCCACTTTGACCCCTGTCACGACAGAGCATTTTCTCCCTTAGGGATAAAAAGCAATGATGCAAAAAAAAAAAAAAACACACAGAGATTTTTCAATACAATTGCAGTGTGTCTCTCTATGTGTGTGTCTCCACTTTGGATTTCATGTCCCCTAAGGCCCTTCAACCATATGCCATCGTTACTGGAGCCGTTCCCATAAGGAGGCAAGACACGCAAGCACAGAAGTTCGTGCGCACAAACATCGCAGTGCACCAGCAATGTGTGTAACTTGTGTTTGCTCATGCAAGTAGCGGGATAAGGTCAAGAGAGTGGTGGCAGAGCGGTACCGGGCTTTGAGCACCCAGTGCCACAGCACTTGAACCTTATGAGAGGTGAAAAGGTGAATTGGAGCAGAGAGTTTTTACCTGTAAACATAGGTGATTGGACGCTAGGGGTTGCCTGGAGGTATGGCGTTAAAGTTATAAAAGAAAAGTATAGAAAAAGGTATTTCAGAGCTGAACCTCTGCTATATTTACCTCCACAATTTCCCACTGGGAACTGAATCATATTGCATGTGGTGTGAATATGCAGATGCGAGTGTACAGAGGAATGGGAACTCTACTGGGAGGCAGAGTTGTTATAATGCGTAAAGGTAAAACAGACAACTGAGCGACCACAGTGTAGTTTACTCTGCTTTGCAGACAACAAAGAACCAGCCGAGTTTTTTTTTTCTTCCTTTCTGCTCACTAAAAAGGCTCTGACTTCCTTTTATTTCCTGCCTTAGTCATCCACTGCTCTCACACGGCATGCTGTGATTCCTTTGGCAAGAGGAGCTGTGTGTATGTTTTCTCCATGTGTGGGCTGTGATCAGGTGCAATGTGGCCAAGATTGTGTGCGTGATTGTTTGTGTGTAGACGTGTATGTGTGCGTGTTTTGTGTCCATGTTCCTGCTCTGCATGCTGGAAATGGCCTAAACAGGTGGGTATTATAGAGTGTGTGTGTGTGTGTATGGGTGTGTGTATCGGTGTGTCAGAGGATGAGAGTTCAATATGTGGTTCCCTCTTTCATTGTTTAATCTTTGTACATAAATTGTATTTTCCTTTACAGGAGAAACAAAATGTGGAACTCTGCATTCAACTATAATAAAAACCCATTTAAAGATTTGAAATCTTGACGTGATTATACAGTGGTAATGAAATAAATAAATAAAACCACTGCAGTGATAAGATGGGTTTGTCCATTTTAATAAGCAATGCTAATAGTTTGCATTCAAAACTGCAATAACAAAGTAAGACACTATATAAATTAAAGAACTGAATGTGGTAGAAATAAATCTAACAGAGAGAACAAAGTGATGCAAGTCTGTCATCAGAAATATGTGAATGCTCAATCAAGGGACCCCAGTGGAACACGATCAACATATAGATACAAAGCTCATTTAACTAGGTCAGGTTACTCAGTTCATACCATGATAAAAATGCATCTTACTAGCCAGACACTTGGGTTTACACTCTTCCTCTCTTCTTATTAAACTCCCATGGAAATGAATATATAAATAAAAATGCATTTCTTCACTTTCTAAATTCCCAAAGGACGTCCCCCCCAACCAATCGAGGAAGCTGGTTTTGCCTCCCCTTCCTCCGCTTCTTTGAGAATTTCACCTTCTCAACGTGGGACTTTTTGATGTCGGTGAGAGCATCAGCCTGCGACAAGAGCCAATGATGAGAACACATGTCATCATCGGAAGAGTGCGCGGAGAGGGAAAGGGATGGTGCTCGGTGTTTCAGTCAGCAACGAAGCTTTCATCCGAGGCTGATGCTTCCTTTTATGACACTGAAGTCTTTGAAATGCACGTAGCCAGTTATTTCTTCAGCAACAGTTGGGGAATAGCAAATACTGAGGAATAATGTACCTGGATGGGCAACAACACCCAGCCATCACCAAGTGATGCTGGAGTTTTTGGGACTTTTGACCAATAAACAATGAAAATTAACCAAAGTGGTGAAATTGATTAAATGGAGCAAATGCAAGTGATCTGTCAAGTCATCTCTACCTATCTATCATATATATATATATATATATATATATATATATATTTGATCTGTGTGGCTTACGTGAAGACAGGAAATCAAGCATAAATGTGCACTAGTAGACAGTATAATCCAGTATGTAATGAGGACTTTGCACTAAAAAAGTAAACATGAGTAATCCCAGATTTCCTCTACAGATTAAAATACTCCACCATGTTTTGAGACAAGATTGCTGATATTGGAACATTTTGCAAAACCATGGATTACATTTGGAAACATTTTTTAATTCCAAAGTTTCTTAAGGGAAGTTTCAGGGCAGATGTGATGCAACGCATGCGATCGGTTGCATCTATCGTTGCACTTTTAAAATGAATTGATAATGTTTTCCATCCATCATAACGGTGTAACTCCAATCACCCTGGCAATTGTAATAGTCCTAAAACACTGAAGAAAGCTAGGCACTGTGTCACTAAAATAGGTTGAGCCTTGCTATGGGAACAGTGCAGGGACTGGTCACGTGTCCCTATGAACAGCATTGCATTAACAGTATACATTTAACACACTCGGCGGATTTCACACTGTTCTCCGCTGAACTCAACGACCCTTCCAAAATGGTTTAATACTTGTTTACATTTCAAGGACTGTTTAACGATGGCCTACTGGGGGTATTTGCGAGTGCCGGAATGAATTTGTGGTGTGGGAACTTCAGCGTTCGGACACATGATAAAAAGAGGACATGCTCAGAAGATTTGTTCAAGAGCTCAAGCAAACCTAATTAAACATTCAGCAGTAACAAATTAACATTTTGTACACAAACAAACAGTAACAGAGCGGTGCCGTTTCTTGTATTACCCCACTGTTTGCCTGTAAAAGAAAAAAAATAATCTTAAATAAAAATCAAGCATAAATTCTTATAGTTTATAAAATAATGTAGCAAACTCTGACTTTTATACGGGGGTTGTAACCCGTGGATTCAGTTGGAAAATATCTGAAGATATAAACTGTAGCCACAGGGGCAATAGGGGCCACACAATCTAAGGGAACATGGGGGTTTAATTACGAGTATTGCACAATGGTATGTCACAAGTGACAACCACATGCGGCACATGGATGAGAACACAGGAATCATCAGTGACGTCGAATCCCTCGATCTCAAACGACCCGCGGCTGAAAACCACCCCCATTTACCACCAAATACGACACGTAGCAACTGCAAAAAGAAAAACTGCATCCAATGCACAATGCCAGCGATCCAGATGTGATCTATCACGGCTTGACAAGAGGTATTGAATAATCAATTGTCCTTGCCAAATGTCAGCCTGGTGTCAAATCCAATCAAACCGGCAAATCTGAGGAATACTGTTGTTGCACTCATGTTTACCTTCTGTGTGTGAGACCCCCGGACGCATTATAGAAACTTGAATAGAGCCTGCGTTGAATATGTGGAGAGTGGAGTGAAGAAATTAAAATGTCTCAATAAGAAGCCTACTGTGTAATGATTCGCTATTACAAACAACAGCCCTTTGTGATACAATAGGTTGAGTTAGTAGCTATTTAAATCTTTCCAACTTAGAAGTGTAATTAGAATGAAAATAAACTTCTATTTTTTTTACTTTTTCTCACCATGCTCTTTAAACCCCTGGAACTGTGTCTACTGCTGCCAATTTGGAAACTTTTTCTAATCAATTCAAGAAACTTTAGACTTTACTTCATTACTAGTTTTGATATATATATATATATCGTCTTTGAAAATGGAAACATGCTACAGTGGTGACTCCAAACGTAAGGTCTAGAGACATTGTCCACAGTTACAGACATTAGCTTTACACAACCTTAATAAACCTAAAAACCTTATACCTAATAAACTTGTGTATGAATTCAATATATTGTCTTTTTCTCTCCTCACCCGTATCAAAGTGACGCCGTGAAAGAAAGTGGGCCTCCGTCATTTGTCCGGCCTCATTAATCCCTTTTATTGGTTTGGTGTGCATGACTGGCTAAGAAACCACTCTCACAAACATGCCCGAGCAATTCAATGGACAATGAAAAACCCATAATTAAAAAAAAGACGTTTTACTTGTGAGTGTACTATGACAAAGAACAAAGTACAGCTAATTATCCAGCGGGTGACCTGTCAGCGGTGAACAGAGAACACAAACAAAAGAGCACACCAGCAGTTAGCAAAACACTGACAAAAAAAACTCAGATATTTATAACAATACAGATACAGGATGAACAAAATTGTTCCAAAGAGAGACAATATTTACCTGTAACCATGGAAGGCTGGTTTGGTAAAATCACATATAGTCACCATAGTTGGTTGTAAAGCAGTTAAGATATTTGAGCTATTTTGATTTTTGTAGTCTAAATAAAACAGTTTGAACACTGATGAATTATGATGTCAATACTAAGCAAACACAGAATTTGTTTGTTGTTTGTTGAAAAGTTTGAAGATTTCTTGCCAAAATAAAGACTTGTAAGAGTCATATTTTGTGTTTACTGACTTATAAAAAATGTGTTGAAAGCTCATGGCCCAAACACAGAGTGTAACAGTGGTGGTAATAAGGTATGTACGTACGAGTGTGAACGTACATACCTTATTCATAAGGTTACAAGCACAGACTCATGAGGCAAGAATGTGGAAACAGGTGGGTAAGGTGGGAGAACAAAGGTGTTTCTTCAGGGCTCATCAGCAAAAGTTGAAACAATTGAGGAGGTCACGAAAAAGTCACGTGACGATGACTGGTGGGGAGGTCTGAGGACATCTTTTGGACGGGAAGAGAATGAGAGTAAAGAACTCGTTCATCATTTTCATTTCCCCGCCATCAGGCTATAACCCGTTGTACAGTATGTATTGGTCAGGTGTGAGGCTTTGTTTCACTGATGTTTATCTATGAGTGGAAAATAGCATGTCCGGGTCATGTGATAAACAGGGATTTACCAAGTGGGAAAGAAAACACGTTGCTTTACAATGGTGACGTGGCCACACAAACAAGCCAACTTCATCAGAAGTGTGAGCTTTGAAGCAAATATGAATAGTGAGTGACGTTTGTTACCCAACCTCTCTGCGGACTAAAATAAGCAATTAATATCATATCATTGTTTCAAACCTGTCATGTGTTGCTGTGTCTTCTTTTTTCTGGTCCGCTTATCTAGGATAGAAATGTTGAGCGGCTCTTTCACGACCGGCAGTTTACGTTTTTTTTTTTTTTTAAACCTGCTAATCAAACCTCAGCACACGCACCAAAATAGACACACACACAATTATTGTGATAGCTGTCCTGGTTTTCCTGTAATTGGCAATTAAACAGCACTCGCAAAGCAATCAAGCAATGGCCAGATGTGATGCAGAGAGAAAAAAAGCCTTGTTTATAAGTTTTCAAGAATATCTTTCAGTTCCCTTGTAGAAGAAACAAATCATAATGGGGTGGAATGCACACCAGTTGCATGTAGCACACAATTCGGGTTGGTGAGTTGCATCCTAAAGAAGATAACGGTTACACCAAAAACAATATCTGAATGGTCAGAAAAGATTAGAAACTCAATGTTGTCCTACCAAACAATGTTATCATGAATGCACAAACAATGAAATTCTCATCTCGTTACATAATGCCGTGATGAATCCATAGAATAGAATTGTTTGTGGGTTTTTTTTCCTCATGCAAACAGTAGTTTATTTTAGTTCCTGCACTGCTTAGTATTTTCAGTGAATGCATTTGCTTTGAAGTAATGTTTCTATTGTGTGCTCCGGATGGGGGTTAATTAAGAGTAATTCATTGTAGGCGAGTCTTTGGCAACAGTGGAGCTTAGTAACAACGTCGCTATTGAACAATGGACGTTTCTCATTATTCCCCCACCTTATTATTTTATCGGGGGCGGAGAGCTGATGAGAAGTAAGCGAGGGCAAGAAAACACAAGCCGAGAAAAAAACTTGATCGTTTTAAATATTTTCATTGCCAATTATCAATATAATATTAGTTTTTGCCTTTTCCCTTTTTCCATTCTCATGTAATCACTAGATTCTTGGGGTTCTGTTAAGTTGATGGACAACTACTATCCTATTGTGCCCTACGTAAAGTCTTGTCACTGTGATACATCTCTTTATGGCAGGGGATTCAACATATACCGTGTAATACATTGAAAAGTAACTAATAACATCCTACGTTGTGCTTTAAATGTCACTAAAGCTCGTTGGAGACATCGTTGCATCGAGGTTGGGTCTTGTTTTTCAGTGGGATGTCCTCCAAAGCAGTGGTTCTCCACTGGTCTGGCTCCGGGACCCACCATCACCCCTTAATGACCCAAATCGAGGAACATTCTCAACATCTCAAATTAATTCAAAATCAAGTTCATAAGCTGAATTTTATATTCAGGATGTTTAATTATCCTAAAAACTCAATGTCTCCCCCGTATCAGAATGGTTTGACCCAACCTGGCACACGCTGCTGAAAACATGGACAGACGAGCCGGCAAAAAAAAACGACACTCCACTGCATTTAAAAAGTCCCTTCAAAATAAAATCACAGGATGACATATTTTTTATTCTAATTTTCTAAGAATCACTGCTCTAAAGTCCCTGCTGTTTTGAATTCAATGAAGGAATATTGATATTAAAAATACCAGGCAGTGTCGAAAATGCAGAGCAAAGTTGCTGCCACATTCAGACCAATCCTTTAGGCCACAAATCTCATTTCTTATCTCCCACCTCTGTGGCAAGGAACCAATTCCAACATCAAACACCACCGGTGGAAGGATGATGGTGGGAAACAACAACACAGGAGGAGAGAGGAAAGGCTTGTATTCCTGGAGAATGAATACTTCACTCTGGCTTATCTTCCTTGTAGGAACGGAGAACACATTTCTTTCCCATTATAAAAATAAAAATAAATCAACATTTCCGGGAATTTAATTGGATGAGGCAATTTGAGGAAATGTTTGTGAGGCTCTGTAAGCCTTCATCTTTAAAGAGCAAATGTAATACTGGTAATAAACAGATAAAAAGTCAGAGTCGAATGCATAGAATGACGTAGGACTAGTTTGCCACTTTAGTAGCACTCAAGATGCCGCTTACTTTACAGCACTTAGTAGCTTGGCTTTCTTGATGAAACTTTACTTTCTTGGTTGAATGCACTTATTGTAGGTCGCCTCCTCAATCAGCAGGCAAATAGCATTGATTTCTGATCAACGTGCAACATGGAGAGTAAAAATGGTTGCTGATGAAAGATTATGGCTACATGGTAATCCAACTGGGGATAGTTGTCTCCTGGGAAAGTGTCAGTTGAAGTTAATTACCATCTTTGTAAAAGAAAATGACATTTTTTTGTGAAAGAATGTGGTTTAACTGTAAAAAAGGACAAACTATTGATGGGTAGCCCCTTGGGCCTTGTGGCCGGAATGCCCCTAAATAACTAAATGTAGTATTACTGTCACTAATGCCAGTTCACAAATGACACAATTCTCTTTGGTTGTCGGCTTCTACCTTCGTAAATTCAAGAGTTGACGTATGGCTCTATGGGAAGGCATTGCCAGTATTTTTCCCTCTTATGAAAAGAAATGAATTCATACATTAGCTTTTTCTTTTAGCCTTTAGAGGGATCTGGGAATGAGCACGGTACAAAAACAGAGTATGAGCATTTCCCGATCTCATTGCATTGTGATAACAATCATCGTCGGTTTTCCCACTAAACGTAACACACTTCAAAGGGCTCGATTACTTGCAGGTGAGCGCGCATGTGCGACATGCAATTGAACTAGAGCACGTTGTAATTTAACTATACCGAATGTCTCTGCTGAGTAATACGAGAGCTGGAACTTGTGCAATTGTAACTTCGTCTCCCAATTGGCCAGATAGACTTTTCCCATGAGGTGCCTTGTTTATTATTGAATACGCAGTTTATTTTTTAAAGGCATTACATTCCCAACACCTAATAAACTTACATTCCCTCCTCTATATCTTTAGTATTCATCAACGGTATGAAGCTGAAAATCATTTTAGAGCGAATCATTAATATTTTTTCCCTTTTCTGCACTCCCTTTTACTAGATCTACTTTTATCTAAAGGGCAATTTAATCAAAGCAGTGACGCCTCTTTTATCCCCCAGCGCCCCTCGTCTTTTTCTCTCTCTCACTCCCCCTACCTTCTTTGTTATTACATGATGATGCTTTGTTCTGTTGCTAGTACTTTGCACGTAGAGAAAAATAAGTTCTGTTAAATGAGTTTTCTGACTCAGCCGTCTGACAGACTCTTACCTGATGTCACTTTAAACTAATAAAACAAATGTGGTTTGCAGAGATAGAACACTTTAAAGGATGCAAGAGGAGAGAGAAATCCTCTCCCTCCACCTCGCTTCCTTGACCGCAGTCCTTTTTTCTTTCTGTTTGGAGTATGTGCATTTTCATGTGTGTGTGTGTGTGTGTGTGTGTGTGTGTGTGTGTGTGTGAGAGAGAGAGAGAATGTGTGTCGGAGTACATCACGTTCACAGAGTTTAAATCCTCCAAATCCTTCTTTGTTGGAAGGTGGCCTGTCTGGCTGTTCTATGGTACGGACATGATTCCACCGAGCAGCAGCTGCCTGCTGCAGTCTGTGGAGGAGTTCCAACACACACACACACACACACACACACACACACACACACACACAACAATACCGGATGTGTGCCAGGATTGAAAACAGGCATTAGTCGTCATTTTGCCGGAATCCAAAATGTGTTGCTGGATTTAAAGGACATTTCTCTTGTTTTACATTCTAACTACGGACCTGCACATTTCTATGGGCGCACGCACACTTTAAAAAAAAAAAACCTAACCATCACATCCCGTACGCATCTATCACCTCGTGATCAGGGAACTAAGACCTTCAACCTCACCCCAAATTCGGGGGGGTTGGGGCGGGGGGGGGGGGGGGGGGCACAGCAATCAACCCCCAGCCTGGCTCACATCCATCATACATAGCCATCACTGGGTGATAGTTACACAACAAACAGAATCACACAGTATGGCACAACATGCGGCGACAACACTCACGCCCCCTACATCCAAACTCCCCGCAGCATTTTGAGTAATTTCACTCGGATGTTGGCCCCTTTTTTGGGGGGGGGGGGTTTCCATGGTGTTATGCAGACATTGCCACTCACAGCTGGAGAAAACCCTCGACACAAAATGGCTGAGGTTCATCCCTGAAAAAAGCGGGGATTATGGGACACTTTGCCTGCAGCCACACTTCAGCGTTGCACGCTGCATCGAATGCTTGCTACAAATCAGATTACCTTTTAAAAAAAGAGAAATGTTTGAATGAAGCTAAGGTAAAGGAACTTCATTCGTTCTTTCATTCATGAAATAAGTGTAAATGCTATACATTGCGTCAAGGTCATATGGAATGGTCAAGGAAATGAGTGTCAATGGGCCTATTCACTGTTTCATCACACGGCTTGGTAAATATTCTTTCTCATTCTCTGTCTTCCTTTGCAGCCATTTCTCATAAACATTTGCATTTGAAGTACCCAGGAGGCACTGCAGTCCTCTTTATGTCTGTGCGCTCGTACCCTGCGTGTGTGTGTGTGTGTGTGTGTGTGGATCTGCTTTCATTTATGTCCAACAAAGGCTAACTTAAGAGCTGCCTGATTCTTCACTTTGTATTGATCTGTTAATTGTGCCACTTAGGTGTAAACATGAATCAATACTATAGTGTTGGAACAAACAAGGCACACGGGCTCGAAAATTAATTACCGAAAAATAACAAACCGGGTTCCCTGGTGGAAAATAAAACAAAAGGGAGAAGTGGACCAAAGTAACACTCTTGGATCCAGTTGGGGTGTTTGAGCTACAGGAGAGTTCTGTCAGACCACACTTTCATTTGGGAATTTATAATTTTCTGGCAGCAAAAGTGCACATTGGTTGGGGGGGGGGTAAGCTTTTAATTTGTGGAACCTATCAGGACTGAATTTATAAAAAGAGACATTTCCTGCATGTTTTCCCAGTGCTGATATTTAATAAGCAATATGCAGGAAGAATGCAAATTAGATGGCACACAAGCGCACATGTATCTAAAATATTATTTCAAAAAGTATTATTTTCTTTAATTTAAAACGTTAATATCCAGTAATAGCGGAGTCAAATGATTTCCTGCAGAGGAGAATGACATGTCTGCACAGCTGCTCAGGAGGTCACAGCAAGAATATGTGTTCACAGGCAGGAGATGGAGAAACCCACCACGCCTTGCTACCTCACACAATCATGTTTTTAAAACAGCTTCCCTTGACCACATACTGCGACTTTGTGTTAAAGGGCTTTTATTTTGAAGGAACAAAAGCTCACAATTTTGTACCTTAACTTTTGAACAAAATTAAACAACTCATTTTGGCATATACCAGTGCCTAATCCTTTTATTTTCCTTACACAAGCTATTTCACAGGAATAATCATTCCTGCCTGCAGTTTTGAAAAAGATGAAAAGCTTGGTTTCTTTTTTGTCCTTTTTTTGTCTTTTAATGCAGTAATTGTACTTTTTTTTGCGTGTAGCCTTTCCTTTGGAAGGCTTTTAAGACTTTATTGCTTTGTTCTCTGCAGTTACCATTTGAACACTCGCCATTAGGGCATCCATGCTTTTCCTTTGATACTTCTAGGTTAAATTTTTGTAAAAATCATACGGTGCCTCCAATGACGCACCGCTGTTACACAAGTTGCAGTGAGTGACTGATTCTGCAGACGTGATGGTGGGACTAACTAATCATGAGGCTCCACAATGTGGTATATTTATTGCCAAGCTAATCATTTTATTCTTCTATATTATTGCAGAAACTCAGCTCGTTCCAAGGTGGTCGGCTAAAATAAAAGGACCAGAGCAGCAATGTATTTTACTTGGATGTACCAACCACAGTGTGCAGGTAGGGGATGAATGCAATATATGTGTACCATTTATATTTGTTCTGTCCCCATCAGCACATTAGTTCACTTAAATGTTTCATTGCTGGCAGTAGTCGCTTTACATGCGTCTGTTTCTTTAAGAACTGTGGGACTGTTGCACCATGGGATTTAGTCAGGAAGTTGAATGTGATCAGGACAGCCTCACGTTTTGCGTTATCTCTCCATACTGTACACGTCAATCTTCCACGCTCCATGCCTTTGGTAGCATTCTCGGTATGTAAAATAGACACCAACATACTGTACCTATATATTAAGTGTTGCCAGTAGGTTTGATGTGCATATTGGGCTGAGGGTGTAGTGGGCTAGTTTGCCTCTGTTATCATGGGTTGTGCTACATGTGCTATATTTGGATAAACAATGCGGGTTATGTTACGTACATTGTGTAGCAATGCATTACATATTTCCTTTGGTTTAGCTTGAATGTTAGCTACTGTGTGTACAACCGCATTGCATTGGTATGTAGTGATATTGTATTTTTACAACTGCCATTGTATAATATTTGCAACTCTTTAATATGTAAGTAACAGGTAATCTTGTTTCATTTCCCAGTTTCACCCTTTCTAATTCAAATAAACGGAGTTAAGACGATCCTACTCTCCAGTGTTTGATGCGGGAAGGTGTTTAGCTGCTGGTCAGATTGCACAGGGCTACGTGCATGCAGGACAAGACAGTGAAACGAGAGCTTTCTAGCGGGCTGGACAACAAGGTTGAGCTGATTGGAGTTACCGCCTCTATGTTACAGCTAAGAGAGAAGGCTACAACTAGAGCAACGTTAACACAGGCAACCTCATCTATTGCCACGACATGGAAGATAAACCAGCAACCACGTTTGAGACCAGGTCCGCCGCCTCATGCTCTGGGAAAAGCTCAAGCACTTCATCAACAAGTAAAGCAGCAGCCATTGCACGTGCTAAGGCAGAAGCAGCAAAAGCACGAGTTGCATTCGCTGAAAAGGAAATGCAAATGAAGATAGAGAGGGCCCGCTTAGATGCGTCACTAGACATATTGAAAATGGAAAAAGAAGCAGCAGCTGCCATTGCCGAGGCAGAGGTCCTCGAGGCAGCCGCAGACACCGATGGGGAAAAACGCAGCTGCAAAATAGACCTCCTACTCAAGCCTAAAGATCCTGAAGAGCGTACCTCCGAATATGTACTTCAACATTCCGTATCACACAGAAGCCTTCAGTCAATGCCAGAAATGGAACCCATTAGTGAGTACGGGTTAAGATATGCAACTTCTATGCCGCATCAAGATAGAGTCGTTCCAGCTCCACACATTAACCAAGCGAAAGACGACAACACCCTCCTTCCAAGTAATGTTCCTACACAACAGGCAGTGAAGGTTGAACATAGAACAGACCAGACCAATACTGCTAAAGGGAAAGAGAATGATGGTTGGATCAGGAGAGGAGGAATACATGACCGCAACCATCCACCAGCTCCCCACCACAGCACTCCATTAGCAGGTGACCCACACGACAGTCAAGGCATGACAAACTTTGTGAGGTTCTTTGCTCGCCGTGAACTTGTTAGCACTGGACTACTACAGTTCGACGATCGTCCTGAAAGCTTCAGAGCCTGGCGAGCTTCATTCCTCAATGCAATCAGAGGCCTAGACCTGTCAGCTGGGGAGGAGATGGACCTCTTAGTCAAATGGCTAGGACACGAGTCTGCTGGACATGCAAGGCGGATCAGGGCGGTTAATGTAAACCACCCTGAAAGAGGTCTTGCAATGGTGTGGGAAAGACTGGAGCAGTGTTATGGATCACCAGAGGCCGTAGAGAGTGCACTCTTCAAGAGACTCGACGCGTTCCCCACAATACATAATAAAGATCCTCAGAAGTTGAGAGAGCTGGGAGATCTGTTGATGGAGGTTCTTTCCGCCAAGGCTGAGGGAGATCTGCCGGGCCTAGCCTTCCTGGATACTTCCCGTGGCGTTAACCCCATTGCACAAAAGTTACCCTATAACCTGCAGGAGAAATGGATAAACGAAGGCACGCGGTACAAGCAACAGAACAGAGTACCATTTCCACCATTTCTCTTCTTTGTGGACTTTGTCTGCCATCAAGCAACCACTAGGAATGACCCTAGCTTTGACCTCACCACGTTCAACACGGCCCCGTCCAAATCAGACAAGCCTTCCCCCAAACAAAGCAACCAGAGAGCACCTATTTCAGTCCATAAAACCGAGGTGTATTATCCCTCTAATGCCGAGAGGACTGAAAAGAAGACCGAGGAGCCCGATAGGCAGTGCCCCATACATAGGAAGCCTCACCCTCTGCAAAGATGTCGCAGTTTTAGAGGGAAATCTCTTGAAGACCGAAAGGCTTTTCTCAAAGACAACGGGATATGTTTCAGATGTTGCGCATCAACATCACATCTTGCCAGAAACTGCAAGGTCAGTGTGAAATGCTCAGAGTGTGAGAGTGAAGGTCACAACACAGCTTTACATCCTGGACCTCCGCCCTGGATCGTTAAGACCACAGACCCTGCCATAGAGCATGGCGGGGAGGAACAAAGTGTTCCCGCGGACATTGCAGCCCTGTGTACGAGCGTCTGTGGAGGAGACCTAAGTGGCAGGTCGTGCTCCAAGATCTGTCTTGTTAAAGTCTTTAAATCAAGTCGCCCAGACAGAGCAGTAAGCCTATACGCTATCCTCGACGACCAAAGTAACAGGTCATTGGCTCGGCCAGAGTTCTTTGACCTCTTCAAGGAAGAAGGGCCCAGGTCGCCTTACTCCCTGAAGACATGTGCAGGAGTGACAGAGACAGCTGGAAGACGGGCAAGTGATTACCAAATCAAATCTCTGGATGGTCAGTTGTGTCTACCTCTCCCTACACTCATCGAATGTAATCAGATCCCTAACAATAGATCAGAAATCCCCACTCCAGATTCTGCACTTCACCATGCTCACCTTACATCTGTAGCTCATCAGATTCCTGAACTCGACCACAAAGCTCCTATCTTGCTTCTTCTAGGAAGGGACATCATAAGAGTGCACAAGGTTAGGGAACAGATCAACGGGCCCCACGACGCGCCCTATGCTCAGAGGCTCGACTTAGGGTGGGTCATCGTTGGAGATGTCTGTTTGGGAAACGTTCATAAACCATCCATCGTGAACACCTTCTTTACAAGCACGCTAGAGAATGGTCGCCCATCTCTCTTTCAACCTTGTCCCAACCGGCTCCTCATCAAAGAAAGATACAGCGACTCTCTGTCAAAAGACCTCATCGGGGGATACTTCAGAGATGATACCGACTGTGACAAAGAGGAGAATCACCTCGGGTGTACGGTATTCCAAAGGACGAAAGACGATAATAAAACGTCTCTCTCGATTGAAGACAAGGCCTTCCTAAAGATAATGGAACAAGGACTTCAGAAGGATGATGCTAACTACTGGGTAGCACCCCTCCCCTTCAAGTCACAGAGACGACGCCTTCCCAACAATCGAGCACAAGCACTAAAACGTCTCTCTGCACTCAAGCGCAACTTCGGCAGGAAACCAGAAATGAGAGACCATTTCCTTTCATTCATGGAAAAAATATTCCAAAATGACCATGCGGAGATTGCTCCTCCTCTGAAGGAAGAAGAAGAACGTTGGTACCTCCCAACCTTTGGCGTCTACCACCCGAAGAAACCAGGTCAGATTCGGGTGGTATTCGATTCCAGCGCACAATATGAAGGGGTTTCGCTGAATGATGTACTTTTAACAGGTCCAGATCTTAACAACACCCTTCTCGGAGTCCTGATTCGTTTCAGAAAAGAGTCCATTGCGGTTACAGCGGATATACAGCAAATGTTTCACTCCTTTCTGGTCAGAGAGGAGGACAGGGACTTCTTGAGATTCCTTTGGTTTGAGGATAACGACCTTCACAAGGACATCATTGAATACCGGATGAAAGTGCACGTTTTTGGCAACAGCCCCTCTCCAGCTGTCGCTATCTACGGCCTTAAACGTTCAGCGCAAGATGGCGAGGCTGACTTTGGGTTGGATGTCAAGCAGTTTATAGACCGTGATTTCTATGTGGACGATGGCTTGAAGTCACTGCCCTCTGAAGAAGCTGCCATCAGCTTGCTCAAAAGAACACAAGAAACACTTGCCTGCTCGAACCTCAGGTTACATAAAATCGCATCAAATAGCAGCGAAGTAATGAGAGCCTTTCCCTCCCAAGACTACGCAAACAACTTGAAGGATCTGGAGCTTGGCACAGACACGTTGCCAACGCAACGTAGCCTTGGAATCATTTGGGAGCTTGAGACGGATACGTTTACATTTCAGGTTGTAGACGAAGATAAGCCATACACTCGTCGGGGTGTCCTGTCTACAGTTAACAGTCTATACGACCCCCTGGGATTTGTTGCCCCAGTTACCATCCAAGGCAAAGCTATCCTTCGTGAGCTCACCATGGAAGTGGGCGACTGGGACTCCCCATTACCTCCTGATAAAGGGAAGCTGTGGACAGCATGGAAAGACTCCCTGAAAGATCTGGAAAGCCTCCATATCCCAAGAACATATGCACCAGTGTCCCTCTCTGAAGCTCAACGGCGAGTACTTTGTATCTTCTGTGATGCTTCTATCAAAGCAATAGCCGCAGTTGCCTATATCAAAGCCACAGATGCTGACGGAGAACGCCACGTAGGGTTTGTTCTAGGTAAGGCAAAACTTGCTCCACGACCAGAACATACAATACCGAGATTGGAGCTGTGTGCAGCAGTGTTGGCAGTGGAGTTAGCCGAGCTCGTCACCTCAGAAATAAATGTTGACCCGGATGCCGTACATTTCTACACGGACAGCAAGGTCGTGTTAGGCTACATCTACAATGAGACTAGACGGTTCTACGTCTACGTAAGCAATAGAGTACAGCGCATACGAAGATCAACGCGGCCCGAACAGTGGCACTATGTCCCCACCGAGCTCAACCCAGCAGATTATGCAACGAGAGCAGTCCCCGCAGCTCAATTAAAGGACACCACATGGCTGACAGGGCCAGCCTTTTTGACAAACCACGAACCTAGTCTTTCCAAGGAGGATATCTCTGAAGTTGCAGATCCAAAATTGGATCCAGAAGTTCGACCTCAAGTGTCTACTCTGAGCACTGCTGCCTCAAACGCCCAGCTTGGATCACGACGCTTCGAGAAGTTTTCAAGCTGGAGGTCATTGACTCATGCTGTTACTCGCTTGATCCACGTGGCTCGACTCTTCAAGAAAACATCAGCATTAGGACCAAGTAAATGCAAAGGCTGGCATTACTGCCAGGCGGCATGCACTGTGGAGGAGCTCTCTAAATCCAAAGATCTCATTATTCGTACAGTGCAGCAGGAAAACTATGCCGCAGAGCTCGAATGCTTGGAGAACCAGGAAGAAATCCCAGAAAACAGCACTCTTAAGAAACTGGATCCATTCATCGATAGTAATGGCTTATTGAGAGTCGGAGGTCGGATCACAGAGGCAGAATTGGAAATTGATGAAAAGAACCCCCTAATAATTCCTGGTAACCACCACATCACAAGGTTACTTGTGCGTCACCACCATGAACAGACACGTCATCAAGGGCGCCTTTTTACAGAGGGTGCTATTCGCACTGCTGGCCTGTGGATAGTTGGAATGAGAAGACAAGTAAGCAGCGTCATCTACAAGTGTGTCACATGCCGCAAACTCCGTGGCACATTCCTCTCCCAGAAAATGGCCAATTTACCTGCAGATAGGCTAAGCATCGAGCCTCCCTTCACGAATGTTGGTTTGGACGTGTTTGGGCCCTGGTCCATTCTCGCACGGAAAACAAGAGGTGGCCACTCTAACAACAAACGTTGGGCAGTGATCTTTACCTGTCTGAGCATAAGGGCAGTGCACTTTGAGGTCATTGAGTCTTTGGATACTTCAAGCTTTGTAAATGCCCTCAGACGGTTCATTTCCATCCGCGGTCCAGTGAAACATATCCGCTCGGATAGAGGCACCAATTTCATCGGGGCCTGTAAGGAGCTCAAGGTCCCATCAAACATAGATAGTTTCCGTGTGACGAGGTACCTAGCTGAACAGGGCTGCACATGGACATTTAACCCACCTCACTCCTCTCACATGGGCGGCGTATGGGAGAGGATGATAGGCATAGCCCGGAGAATCATGGATTCCATGTTCCAGCAAGAAAGATCCTCAAAGCTCACTCACGAGACTCTCGCGACTCTTCTGGCAGAAGTAGCAGCCATCATAAACGCTAGACCCTTGGGTCCAATATCCGTTGATCCTGCGGATCCAATGATACTCACCCCTTCTACTCTTCTCACGCAGAAGGTGGGCCCTTTTCCTGCTCCTTCCGGTCAGTTTGACACTAAGGATCTCTATAAGCGGCACTGGCGTCAGGTTCAAGTCCTTGCAGATGTTTTCTGGAACAAATGGAGAAAGCAGTACCTTTCTACATTGCAGACTCGAAGTAAATGGCATTCCAGCAAGCCAAACATTGATGCTGGAAGTATTGTCCTTGTGAAAGACTCCCAAGCCGAAAGGAATGAATGGCCAATGGCATTGGTCACTAAGGTATTCCCAAGCAAAGATAGGAAGGTCCGCAGTGTGGAGATCAAGATCTCCAAACAAGATGGAACCAAGCTCTTCCTTAGGCCTGTCACCGACTTAGTCCTCCTGCTCTCCGAAGAAGACTACAAGAGCCAGTAGTGACTTTCAAACACTGTTCTTCTGGAGTTAAGTGTATGGGTGTTATCCATGGATACCAGGCGGGGAGTGTTCTGTCCCCATCAGCACATTAGTTCACTTAAATGTTTCATTGCTGGCAGTAGTCGCTTTACATGCGTCTGTTTCTTTAAGAACTGTGGGACTGTTGCACCATGGGATTTAGTCAGGAAGTTGAATGTGATCAGGACAGCCTCACGTTTTGCGTTATCTCTCCATACTGTACACGTCAATCTTCCACGCTCCATGCCTTTGGTAGCATTCTCGGTATGTAAAATAGACACCAACATACTGTACCTATATATTAAGTGTTGCCAGTAGGTTTGATGTGCATATTGGGCTGAGGGTGTAGTGGGCTAGTTTGCCTCTGTTATCATGGGTTGTGCTACATGTGCTATATTTGGATAAACAATGCGGGTTATGTTACGTACATTGTGTAGCAATGCATTACATATTTCCTTTGGTTTAGCTTGAATGTTAGCTACTGTGTGTACAACCGCATTGCATTGGTATGTAGTGATATTGTATTTTTACAACTGCCATTGTATAATATTTGCAACTCTTTAATATGTAAGTAACAGGTAATCTTGTTTCATTTCCCAGTTTCACCCTTTCTAATTCAAATAAACGGAGTTAAGACGATCCTACTCTCCAGTGTTTGATGCGGGAAGGTGTTTAGCTGCTGGTCAGATTGCACAGGGCTACGTGCATGCAGGACAAGACAATATTAGAATAGGTCTTTGTGGATAATTCACTATATTTTAAGGGATTGTAATCCTTCTGGAAATGAATGATTTTGTCTTTGGTTTGCAGAAATTATGTAAATAATGTGTACGTATGAGTATGTATGTGTACGCTAATCTACTACTATATGCTTAGCTGGAGATGACATGTCCCGGATAATTAGAGTCAAGTTGGTATATAAAGAGCTCAAGTACCACTTGATGTAAAGAGACTTGAGGACAGATAGAGACTGGTGATGACTGGTAATGATGGTGAATGGTGTTATAAGAGTATTAAAATAATAAAATAAAATCACTACAAATACATTTAGATCCAAACTAAAATAATAATTATGAAAACACAAAGCGTATAAACCAGCATTTTTTTGCACAGATCATAGTCCTTTAGCTCATGACGAAACAAGAGTCAATCTCTTTTGAAAATGACGAAAGGCTGTTGTGAAAAAAGGTATTCTGCGGCTTCTGTAACTGCTGAATGTTGACCTCTCTCACATCGCTCAAGGCTGTTGCCGGAGAATAAAGGCAACCTTGACTGCAGTAATTACAGGCTACACATCACTACCCACCCATTGCCATACGATATTTTGATTAGTTTGTCACTGCGAACAGGGGCCAAGGCGGTTCTGCGTGAGCTGTAACAAGAGGGAGTCTCTGAGAGTACACAGAGAATTATAAATCCCCCATGAGTAACAGGAACAGCCATAACAGCATCAATGCCATCACTACTCAATTACTTCTAGTGCTTTTGTTACATTTTCGCAGTAGGCTTCACTATGTCGGTCAAACCGTTAACTTGTATCAAGCAGAAGAAATAGTGGTTTTGACACGGGTTTGAAAACGGTCTCCTTTTTAAACATCTTTCCTTGACCTTAGCAAAGTGCTGCCAGCATCTAGACATAGAATACAATCATGCTTTAGTTTTTACTTGTATTGCACCAGCAAATTCTGGACAAAAACAAATGGCGAACTTAGTGGACAACTTATTTATCAAACCTTTTTGTGACTTTTTAGAGTTGTAGATCATGTAGCGGAATCCGGTTGGTATTGTGTTCACCATAAAACACATACCTCTGTTGCAAAGGTATTATAAATAGATCTTTTCTGGGAGACAATATTGAATGTAATGATGAGGGTAAAATGCCACTGCCATCCTTTTCATATTCAATTGCTTGCTGCCATCATTGTTGGCGTGATCTCGCTGTTCAGGTTATGTTTAGGTAAAGTCAGACCTCCGAAAAAAAAGATTACATTTAAATAAAAAAGTTGAGATTACAAGAATTTACATAAAAAAACAACGTCTGGACGCCTGTCAAGGAATGTGTGTGGGGTTGATGGGAAGTATTGTGATTGGGGTTGAGACAGCGAGGCAAAGGGTAAAGTTGTCGTTAGTGAAGAGAATTGCTTTGACCATTTTACACCCCTTTACACACAGACTCACACACACACACACACACACCCATCATTGAAATGCGTCACCGGGAAGAGACAAGGGAGTGAGGCTCAACCTTTAGAGTAAAAAAAAAATGAAATGCAGGTTGTTGATCCAAAAGAGCCGACGAAAAACAACATCCCTGTGAATCAGTTGTTTTCTTCCCGTGAGCCCCCCTATCAGTCCGTCTGTCCCCCCCGTGATGTACGACACACATCCTGCTCCCGATACTTCGATCATGTTCTATTTTGGTGTTGTGTTTTGCCCTCAGCCGTTCACTCTGTTTTTCCTCTCTGCATCATTTTCCTGCCATATCGTCCTCTCTCCCAGATGGTGGCTGATCTGGGGAGGGTGTGGGGGGGGGGGGGGGGGGGGGGGTGGCGTCTCCCTCCGCTCCTCACATATGGAGCTTTTTCCCTTTTACTGGGCAGAGAGGCTCTTGATCTACCCCCACCCCCCCATCCCAAACCCCCTCTCTCCGGCTGGAAAGCCAAAAGCCCTGATCAGATCCCTGTGGAGGACACGCCCCTCTCGCCGGGTGGCCAGGTGACCCGGGGCCAGGAGGCTGAACCGGAACCTTTTACGGATATAAACATTCAGAACTTCAGAATTCCAATCCATTTCATGGTATACATGGGCTACAACCAGATTGAATCCCACGCGGCGCGCTGCTACAGTGTGAAGAGGCGATTAACAATAAAAATCCCCCTCAGCGGTTCAAGAAGCCTTCTGATAATGGTTATATCATCCCATTAGAATATATATATGCTACCTTAGTAGGTTCAATTTTATTACACAGATAAATTAAAGTGCTTGTGGAATAGCGGTCAGCTGGGATAAAGCACAGATATTAACAATTTTCATTGTAGATGTTTACAAGATTGAATGCACGGGAAGTTGCTGTAGGAGTTAATCAGAATGTGCAAGCCGCCCTGCAGGCTTCATCAGGTCAACAGATAGCCAACATGCCTGGTGCACAGAGACGGGAGGAAGAAATGGGGGCAGCACAGGAAGCCCACAAAGAGCCGGGTCGTCACATCATCTCATAAAGTGTATCTGAGTGTTTATTATATAGCTGGAATTCCCCAACAAAGCCGCGGTGAAAAGCGGTTATTAATTGCTGTGTGTTTTGTTACCGCCATGGGTGTGATGATGATGTGTGGATTGTTTTAATGGCGCTGAGAATGCTCTGATGAGCTTGGAAAAGTTGATGTTCCAAAATCATCTTTATTCATGTAGGAATTAGCACATGACAGAAATAATTGTAAATGAGAAGTGGCAAAGAAACTGGATATAATAAAAGAAAAAGAAAAAAAGTGATGAAAAAAAAATGGAAAGGATTACAGGGAAATGAAAGTATGGTACACTGATTGAGAAAGGGCACAAATGGATGAGCGGTTCGGCTCACAGTCTGACACACACGCACACACACACACACACACGCGCACACACACGCACGCACACACACACGCACACTCCAACTGAGTGAGCAGCAGGGCTGTGGAGTGTAAGCAGGTGTCCTATGGGAGAGAGTGTACCATTAGCAGATCATTTCCCTCTCCGCTCCAGCAGGCCCTCCTCTATCATACCTACGCTGTCAACGCTGCCTCGGAGGATTACAGAGAGAGAGAGAGAGGGAGAGAAGGAGGGAAATAGGGGAGAGACTGAGCAAAGGGTGGGAGAGGAGAGTAGAGTGTGAAATTGAAACTTGCATAGCCCCTACGTGCCCTCAAAACTGTGATTATTACACAGTAGGCTTTTTTTTCCGCCCCGATCCAATCCATATTGCTCCCAGGAAACATAACAGGGAACATAATGTACATCGTGGAACTGAACCTCCATATTTTCTGTACTGTCTTTCAGCCATGTGACCAGAGGCTACTGTGAAGTAAAAATGGTTAACATGAGACTGAGCTGCTGACAGAGTTGCACTGAGCTCAAAATGCTAATTCCCAGCTATACGCAGTACACACTGCGGGAGAAATGTTTGTGCTTTGTTGTTTTCGTCAGAGTGGGTCAGACTCTGGGACCTCCGGGGCCTCCGGTGATCCTCGCCCCCCCCCCCCCCAACCCCCCCGGCCCTCTGGAGAGCTCCGCTAGCTGGGGACAAAGTGGACGCCCTGATGGCAACAAGCCTGTTAACATCAGAGATAAGGACATCTCTCTCTGCAGCGACGGGGGCCTGAAAGGCTGTGGAGATGGAAGGTCAAACTGAGGTATGTGATTGGATGAAAAAGGGGGGAGAGCTTGGTAATGAAGGGAGGTAGAGGGAGGCCAAAAATCCCACACGGCCATCAGTTGATGGACATCACAGACCTGCGCATGTGGGGAGCGCCATCAATGACGAGTGGTTAAAGCCAACATCACTTAGCCGCCGTCCCGGGTTTTGATTCCAGCCTTGGGACCTTTAATGGATGTCATACCTCTCTCTCTCTGTCTCAAACTATGTCGCTACATTGTCAAATTAAGGGAATATTGCCGGGAAAGAAAAAGGCAAAAAAAGACATAAACATGGCATATAGAGATGTCCCGTGAGGGCTTTTACTGTGACGTGAAAGCAGCCTGCAAAACAGTGGCTAAGCTAAAAATAACCAACCCAGTCTCATGACAGCTTGTGAAATTGTCATGAAATTGAAATCTAGTGATTCGAGTACATGGACATGAATTTAAATTGTTGTCGGTGTTTCTCAGCACGAAAACAATGTCAATGGAGCGTCAATCAGGATCATTTCCTGTGTTTAAATGTAATGCATCCATGCGGATTGGAGTTAGTGATGTAGTATTAAATATTGAAAATGTCATCTTATGGTGAGAGGAGGAGGATGTGGATGGATCAAAAAAAGCCCGGAACATGAACAAACACCGGACTTTCAACTACCTCAACGGTTTGTGAGACTCTACTTGAAGCGGTGCATTTAAAAAAAAAATCCTAAATTATTTGGTTATGTTTCCTAATTGTATGATTGCCTGTAATTTTATTTCTAAACTTAACTAAATGGTTATGTTGCTCAGAGCGAGTTAGAATTAGTTTCTTGCAGAAGGATGTAAACGATCAATGTGCTTGTTGCCAACTGACATCAAACGCACTTTAAATTCTCATCCGTGAACACAGATCAATGCATCAAAACGACGTGACTACTTCAAAACTGTGTTGAAATAATGGTTCAGTACAGGAAGGGACGCGTGTACATATTGCATGTAGTGGCAGACAGTGCATGTGTTGTTTTGCATGAATACATACTCCTACAGTGGCTAGCAGACATTATGTTCATATTTGGCAACTCCGCGGTTCCCAATTCACATCTAAAACTCAGTGACAACGTCAGAAGGCAGTGTGCCCATATTTTCAGTGGCGAGAGTCAATAGGAAAAGGTTTGGAGTGTTGGGAGGGCACGCAGCACGGTGTACTTTGATGACATAAGCCTCTAGTTTTGGGTTTTTCCTCCCCTTATCTACGCTGCAGAGACCGGTTATGAGCCAAAAGCCTTCCAAAGCCCTCCCTTGCTTTGACCAAACCAAGAGTGGCTGCACCCAGGTAACTGCTGTTTCCTTCGACATTGTTCTTCCACAACCTTTGTTGCATCAGAACCGAGTGTGGAGTAAGAAAGATGTGAGATGAATCATACAGGGTCTCATCCCAGCTCTTGGGATTCCTGTGTAATGCACCGAGGGAACTCATGACGCCCCTCCACCGTCGCAGCAAATTCACGATGAATTACAAATAACTTTAAGTAAAAAATAAATAATGGGGGTTGAATGAACTGCTGGAAGTCAAGAGGTCTTGTGGGTAACACGTAAGCTACAAGTCTTTGACATTAAAAGAAAGTGCATTGAATAACGCAGACAATACCCCAGGTTCTAAGGTAAAGAATAAAAATGAACTACTCTTCTAAGAGCAACCATGCATCAAACCATCAGTCAAAACAATTGATACTTTGTTAAACCCCCCCCCAAAAAAATCACAGTACTGGTGTATTGCAATACGTTTGTACAGTGAAACACAGAAAGACAGAATATTTGCTTCAGTAGCAGTTTAGTCCAAATGGAGATAACCCTGTGTTAAGGGAAGAGGCCTCTGACTGACCTCAGCTAAAGGCCGATTTGCTGTCCGCCATAAAAAACTAGATTCTTGTATACTCTGGTATCTGACATTCAATAGCATTCTCGCAATAACGGCTCCTGACAAAGAGCCTGTACAGTGTTTTGAAAAGTGGTTTCCAAAAAAATTCATCACGTCTTTAGTGCTCACCCCCACACAAAGCCGCCTCTGTCAGAACATCAATGAGATGATGAATTAATGATTTGTGGGTTGTCAAACAAACAACATCTCCGTCACAGCCAGCTATTGATGAGCTATCTGGCACAAAGGTAAATGATTAGTGAGGAGTCCATGAACTATAGCACATAAAAGCTAGAGCAATAAGTCTTTATCCTTGGCTCGTACCGGAGAACATTTTTACATTTTTCTGCCGATACAAAGAAAAAGAAAATCGCTTAAGGGCACAAGAGAAAGTTATTCACGTTGGCCGTTCAAAACGAGCTTTAGAAACTGGGCGGCAAAAAAGTCAAAGAACGCCGAGCATCATGGTGCGATGGAGTTGAAATGTAACTGGATAACGAGCCCCTATACAAGCTGCATTCTGGTTTGTGTAATCTGACAACTGTTTGCAAAGAGGTTCGACCAATCGGAAGTGTGGTTTTTTTGGGGCCAGACGCTTCTTGTAACGATTGCTATTCTGGGTGTTCTCGTTTAGTGAAATTTCCCTTCCGGCTGTGACTGGTGCCCACGGCCTCGCTCGCAGCCTGCTGTAAGGCGGGTAGACGGTGCAATAGACTGGGGGAATTGCAGTGGAAGCTTTGTTTCACATTCATCTTATGTTTCACGGATGACAAGTAATCACGCCATTGGATTTCCTTTTAACCTATTTAAAATGCCCAGGGATCCGACAAATCTGTGGAATGGCACTAACGGAAAAAAAACTTTAATTTCAACCCGTTTTCCTCAACAACGATGCAGAATTAAATCAAAGCCACGTCTGCCAGCTCAGGTCCTGGACGCTTGGGTCCCTGCCGCCGAGGCTTAACCTGACAGGACGGCGTCGCTGTCCATTGAGGGGACTGCAGAAATAAAAGCTTCGCCCCGGATCAGTGAAGCATTCGACACACTGGGGGTCTCCGAGGCAGGAGCCGCCTCTCCGTCACTCACTGTGCGGGCGCGCGCGCGCGCGCCAAAGAGGCAGGAAGAGGAGCGCATGTGCTGCAACATTAGTCGCGTTTTGAAGGAAAGCTTCAGAAAGAAAAAGAATTGGATTAAAAGGAGCCATTTGCGCAAATGAAGATATGGCGGATTCTAAATGTAACAATACATGGCCAATAAAAGCAAACGCTTTTAGCAAATACTGAAGAAGTCTTGCATTTTCTTTGGCTGGCTTTAGAGTCACTTTAAGCAAACGTAACCACATCCAAACTAATCAACAATTCCAGCTTCCAAGACAATGTTTCGCGGTGCTGTGCAATCGATTAACCCAACATACCAGCACCCCTCAGTATTCTACCCTCTGTGATTGCCCCACCCCCCTCCCCCAAGCTCCCCTGGTTAACACGTAACCTCCTCTCCGCCCCTAGGGTTGTGACTCTCCTGGGTAATAAAAGCTGCCAGCTCCTTTAATCTTCCCCTTCCATTTCCACCACCCTCCCCGTCCTCTCCCCCTGTTATTTACTTTCCTTGAGTAGAAAGATGACAGCATGGGCTAAAAACAGGGGGAATGAGCGGCCTTGGCATGCAACAAGGGTCCTAATGCCAGAATAAAGCCCGGGACATTGTGGTGATGCGGCAGATAATGTAACCATTCGCTTTACCCAGGCACTTCATCCCTTTAATCCATGACACTTCTATCAATCTGTTGTTTTGATTTGCCTCCTGTTTCAACACAATGCTTCAATTCCCTAATCGGTTTCACTTTTAAAGTGTCTGTCTTCCTTACCCCTTCATTCCTCTCTTTTTTTTCATCCTGACTCTGATGCCTCTTGCTGGACATTTTCCCTCCCGACTCGTCCCTCAGCTCTCATAGTCAGTGTTCATATGACGTTCAGAGTTGATGGGGAGGAGGGGGGGGACCTTGGGCAATCTCTTACACAGCCTTTCTTTTTCCTCTGCCTCATGCATCAATCTGCACCGCGCTTTGTCTTTGTCCAGAGACTTACCAAACAGACAGCTCAAGCAAAAGCTTCTATTTATTTCAAGTTTGCTCTCCTAAGCCTGGGAAAGGTGCCAGCGATACAGGGACAGGGAAATAGTGTTTATTCTCCTTTTTTTCCCTCTCTGCCTCTTCTTCTCTCAGTTTTAATTGCTTTTCTTCTTTCGGGTATTGACTATCTTTATTTGACCTATTATTTAGTATTTAGTTGATCTCTTTGTGTTTTTATGGGTGAGAAAAACACCTAAGTGGACAAACCGTGTAACAGGCCTCCAATTGCCTGTGCAATTGGAGAGTTTATAATTGTATTGCATGAAAAATATTCCAAAACAATAAGAATGTCCTTGTTGGGTAACGAATGCTGCTCATCATTTATCATGAGAAGAAATATGTATAAATTTGAATAATAGGACAAGATCATCTCATATTACACCCACCCAGGTGTGCAGTCATTTTGCATTATTAGATCCACTTCCCAGGATTGGGTGGGTGTGTGTAGGCCGCACTTGACTGACGTCTCCTTGATTAGCCTGGATGTTTTGCTGTAACTCTAGTGGAGCTGCTTTTAATCCCCTAAATTGTTGTCGTTTTGTGAGAGTATCGTTCAACCAAAAAAAACAACAGTTTGAGCTATTAAAACGACGTTGCTAAGCAACAATAAACGTGTTTCCTGTATTTTGACATGTTGTGGGACAAAGAAAGAAAGAGCATTTGAATAACAATGAACACTAACTTCCATAATCACCAACATTCCAGGGTAAGAGTCTAGATCGGCATGCTCATTTATTAATAAATAGTTTTCCAAGTACCAAGTTTGAAACAAACAGTTATATTCATTTCCAATTTAACCCCGATGATGGTTCTATGAAGGAAAGGTTAAAGTATGACGAAAGTCGTTCCAACTAATCCTCAAGGGGATACGCACGTTTGTGGTAAATGTCATGGCCATTTTTCCAAACGGCTGTAGTTGGCTGCATGCGGTACAATTCCAACAAACCCTTCAGAACATGTACAGAGGCAAAAAATATGAAGGCCACAACCGTGGCTTTTTCAGATGGACTTGTTTCATGACCACGATACACACTGGCAACTGCTCGTGTCTGAGTCTTCAAAACGCTGCACAGATACCAACCGTGAAATCTGAAATGTTATTATTTTATTTTATTTTGAAAGGGACCAATAGTTCAAAGATAAATTCCATTCCAAAATCCATTCGATGCACTGCACCGGTGTACGGCTTTAGCGAATTTGCATCTGTATGATAAGCCTGCTGTGCCATACGTTCAAAACCCAAAGATGTCCATTCAGTCCACTTAGTTTTGAGTAATGTCTCAGCTGTACAAGGAGCAAGCTCCATTCTGCGTTGATCTAAATCTTCCATCTAAAAGATTTGATGGGATTTCGCTCTTCTTGATGTGGGGGAGTTTGATGGAGGTCGTTGGAAGAAGAAATGGGGCTATAAAGTACAAAGAACAAAATTAGGCTGTTGGGAGATTATACTGTATATGTGAGGCATGTGTAGTTGTCATCCCCTTTCATCTTCTAAAAAGCACATTTCTGACTTTCTGGTTAAATGTCATTAGAAAACTATGGGTTTTATTCAATCTTCTGTTGGATGCACTCTACTTAAAAATTATTTCTGTCATATAATATAGTATCTCGTTACCCAGTGGGATGGTGCATTAAATGTCTTAGTATTGAAGAAATGACAAACCCATATGTTCAAGGCAACTATTTCAAAACTCATATACAGTAACGGTTCAACTTTTTCATTCAATCACCATGAGACCATATGTAGTTTCCCAGTTTGTAATCAAGCAACTTTATTTATTATTATTTATTACGTTCTTTGTTAACCACCGTTGTCTATAATGGTGCGTTTCCACCGAGCGGTACGGTACGGTACGGGTCGGTACACTTTTATTTGTGTCTCCACTGAGAAAAGTACCAAAAATCCGCACCGTACCGTACCACTTTTTGGATACCCTTCCGTTGGGGTACCTGGCACAGTTGTTTGGTACTAAAGGGTGGAGCTAGACTCACTGCAGAACGTTTTTAGGTTGAAAGAGTGTCGTCATTTGCGCGTGCCGTAAGGGGAAAGACAACACACGAAGCGCCGTTTTTTAAACTACAACACCGTCGCAACAATGTCGCCGCGCAGCATTACTTTAACAGCCACATATCGAGAAGCAAGAACAGGATCGGCTGTATGTCTCCATTGTTGTTTGCGGTTAGCGTTCAGTTGTCGCGCGATCGAATGACGTCGATCTACTTTCCGTCCAATACCGCGCCTATCAAGTGACGTTACCACTACTTTCTGGAATACACCACGCCTATCAAGTAAGGGTACTGTTGGCAGTGGAAACGCTCGCCAAATCATGGTTAACAGACCTGACCCGTACCAACCCGACCCGTACCGTACTGCTCGGTGGTAACACGCCATAAGAAGGTCCGACTTAGCCCATTCACAGAAATACATGAACAAGAAACTAATTAACTGCAAATATTGTGATCAAACATCAGAAGGGGGTTATTTCACATGGATTTTTAAGGTGTGGAGGTTGTTGTGCTTGATAGAATCAGCCGCGTGAAGCTGCATAGGCGCGTGTGTCCGTGTGGGAAGCCTGATTAGAATGTGTGGGATGCAGAAGAGCAGACATACATACTGTTTAACAAGCACATACATAGGCACCGCAAATCAAGGCTTTGCTCACTCCTCAGAAGCAGCATAAGGTCACCTGTGATTGATTCAAATGAGTGGAAGCATCAGGCCTCGCATGCCTTTAAAGCCTCAAGGGCCGCCTGAGTGTGTATGTGGATGGAAAAGACACAATAGACCACTATTCATCACATGTTTGACAAAAGCTAGCAGCTGCACAGATGAGTGTGTGATAACAGGCGCACGAGTGCTTGAGAACGTGCTGCGATGCGTTGTTGGGGAGTGAATCAATAAGGACTCCAAATCAAAGTCGTTAATGACTGAGGACTACAGTTGGTGCTGTTTTTTATTAAAAAAACGCTCTTTTTTTTTTTCATTGACGTCCACAGCTGCAGATAAAAGCCGTCCAGCTTATGCTTTCAAGTATTAATTCAAGTTTAACCATTAAAAGTAACGTTGTAGTGAATCTATGTGCTACCACCGTGATCCTGGAAACTGGGACTCATCTTGTGTATGAATACAAGGTTTATGTATGAAACATGTGCGACATCCCCGGAAAATCCATTTCAAACGCAGCCTTTAATGTCACACTACCATTAAAAGTTTTAGCTCTGTGTTTTTATGACATCAAAGTTTAAAACGTTGTTATTAATGGTTTCCTGCGGGAGAGATGTAATGTTCCTCTCATAAGGCACAGCAACTTAAAAATGATAAATCCTGGAATAAACAAAGTAGGACCTGAATTTAAATATGGCATTTCATTTTTTTTTTCATCCGATTTAAAACAAATTATCCTTGTCAAGCTCGTCAAATTCCTCAGCGGCCCATAAAAATGACACCAATTTCAAAAGGATCCCTTAACATTTCTTTTTACAGCAATCATTTGCTGCTTGAATTAATTCTAAAAAGCCATTAAAAAACAGATTTCAGTGACACGATGCTGTTGTCGAAACTCAGAGGTTATTAAAACCGTTCTATTAAAAGGTCCAGAGATGTACTTGACATGATGTTAGCGATCATGCAAGTAATGAGACGTGGATGCCTTCAGTCACACAAGCAACCCGAGCCGATGCATCCCTACGTAGCCTCTGGTGACTGGCACACGTAGCGCCGTGTTGAAAAGATACGCGGTTCGAACCGGATTCGGACTTTGGTTCGGACGTTGAACGAATTCCACCCTCCCAGGAGGACACCTCCTGTAGAGTAGATCAATCGCAGCAATGCATCTTTCTGAATGGATGAGAAACTGTTTTGGAGCGCGTTGGGGCTGAGGAGCAAAGCGATGCCCAATCAAGAGCAGTCGAGTCAATAAACGGCCTGGAACGGAGGAACGGGTCAATACTGGATGACGTGGCGCTTGACTCGTCGTGGGGATCGGCCTGAATTCGCCGCAGCAAAGCTTTGGGTGACCGATGGTTATTGATAACCAGAATAGAACAGGCCGGCGCTAACTTTAGAGTCTCTAATATGTGAGTTGGAGAAAGGCGCGACTGATCTTGAGCTCGCAGGAACCAGTCCCGGGAACGTACAGGCGCCATGGGGGGGGGGTCGCATCAGAGATGGAGACGAAGCAAATTCCGCTCGGAACAATTTAACATTTTAAATGACATCCACGTTGCTCAATTCTCCGTTTTTTTTTTGAACTCTTGGAATCGACGGGGACCGAGATTTCTGGACCTCTGTCTGGGTGTCAGGTAAATTGCGGCGCCTACAACCTTTTTCCGTGTAGCAGATTGAAGTCTAAATGAGGCTCTGACCTTCAATTTATTCTCTCTTCATCAGTTCCTGTTTTTGTCTAAGTGGCTTGATTTCCGCAAGGTTCTCTTTTCTCTCTTTTATTTGCCTCCTCCGTTTGATTTAATCAAAGCCCCTGTCTCTTTGTTTCCCCGCTCGCAGCGCATGCTTCATTCTGCGTTTGATAAGACGTGTCCACATTGCCCTGGATGTTTGATCTTATTTCATAGTTGAAACGCGAACCAAACGCCGTGCACATTTACTTCATATTCACGTTTCTGTGTATTAGTATTTGCATGTTGTCTTAAAAGGGAAACAGTATTAATACCTCTATGGGTTTATGTGAGGGTTTATACAGCTTTGAATGTAATCCAGCTACAAATACAGTGTAGTTCATATTAGTACACACACACTGTCACGGTTTGGGTCTGCTTGTCTTATTTTGTAGCTTTCTTGTGTCTCGTGTCTCTGGGTAACTTCACTTCCTGTCCTGTGATTGCCTGATTGATTCCACCTGTGTCCAATCACCTGCACCTCCCTTGTGTATTTAAGCCCTGTGTGCCAGTTGTCCTTTGTCGCGTCATTGTCCATGTCTACCCGTTGTTGGTGCACGTTATTTTGGCTTCTGTTTGTGTTGTGCTAAATAAAGAGCACATTCTGTAAGACCTGTTCCCTGCGTTTGAGTCCTGTCTGCCTGCCTGCTTCCGCCTGCACCTCCAGCCCGATCGTGACACACACTTGGAGGACACAAAAACACCAATCAAAACACAATGGGCAGAGGGCGTCCATTAAGCCTCCTTTTGATTAAGGCCCAATCTCTTTGTTTAGGGTTACAATGGAGGAAGTGCATAATAGGGTATCCAGTAGACTTTCATTTAAGCTCCAAAGAACACAGTGTACCAAAAAGCTCAAATGCCGGGTCTTCTCGCTCTTTACAGTAAATTAGAACCTAATTTCACGTCGCATTGGAACACACATTGTGTTACGATGCATTCTGATTGTGGCTTTACACTACATTCATCATCGCCCCCGCCGTGATATATGGTGGCTTTCAAACTGTTAAAACTCTGCTTTAGTCGGATTTGACAAAACACGCTGTTTTCTAACTAACCATTTTGAACATCCCTGATTCTTTAAGGGTCACCGAAAACAACAGGGAGGGGATAGCAAGGGACGAAGAAAACAGCAAGGAAACAGCTCATTAATACTAAGCTATTGCTCTTGAGTCACTTATCACTGAGTAACAGCACAGGTACAGGGAAAGCCATCATAAAGAGACGCAAAGTGTGGTGGGATAATGAACCCCCCTGCCGACCCCCCCCCCCCCCTTCCCTTTCTGGAGACGAAGGAAACACCAGCAAAGGCAATTACAGACAAGGACCAACAATTCACGAGTCGCAAGCTGTTCTCAGCGAGATCTAATTGTAGTGCAGGGTTGAAGAATTGGGGGGAAAAAATGCCCATCACATTATTATTGGAGAAACAAAACAAGGATAATCTGTGCGTGGAAACAGTCAGACGAGCAGCTGACCACCTTCCGAGTCACTGAATGATCAAAAAAACACATTTTTGAGGTTATAGGTGCGTTTGGTTTGGTCGATGGTGTACCTGCAGGTACTTTTTTTTAAGATTCCTTCTCATCCTTAGAAATAAGGTTAATATAAATTCCGGTTTCATACGAGCCAGGGTCAAGTGATCGATTGGGAAAAAAGAAACATGATCGGTCAGACAGCTGCACAGATTGGTTTGACAGTATAAGATGCCCTTGCTTGCAGAAAGCAAAAGCCAGTTGTCTGCAAGGAAAGACAGCTTGCCTGGCTTTGTCCGAAAGGGAGAAATAAATATGCATAATGTTGGTTTTTCCTGTGCTATCAAGAAAGTGTTGTCCATTCGCCTTCTGCCTTATTGCAGCATAAAACTCATCAAGCGCAATGGTTTAATCCGCACAAAAACCGCGACACACATGGTGTGGGTTATTTGTCCCCCCCCCCGCCCCCCTGCTCTCTTGCCACGGAGCTAATGTTTTGCAATAATTCCAAATCCAATGGAAAACCCCATTGCCTTTAGTGTGATGCAAACTGCCGGGGTTGCCGTACTACAATGTGTCATCCCTGCAGCATTGCATTTGTCAAACTGCACTCTAAACCGAGTCAGACTCTGCAGTAAGCAGAAGACACACAAGAATCAGAAAGCAATGGGTGGTGCACGGAGGTGGTGCATGTGTGTGCTTTCAGCAACACACCCGGCCCTCTCAAGGAACAGCGTTTGCCGACAGCGGGCACCTGAAGAGTAGCGGGTGATTAACGGCCTAATGGGCCTAACAAGCATGACAACGGGAGGTCCGCTGTCCGTCAATCAGAGGTGAGGTCGCTGAGGAAATGGGGGAGTGGAGGGGGAGGGGGGGGGGGGACAAGCCATTAGAGATAAACAGAGAAAGGAAGAAGGACACTGCTGAAACGGGGTGGAATGAGCAATGAGCGGCCCCGGCTGAAAAACACTTCATTTAAAGCTCTTTTACTTTGGAAACTCAAGGTGAAATATCAAATATTCTCCCTCTGTCTCTTTCTGTATGTTTCTCTGAAAAGCTTCTTGCTACATCCCCTGCCAAGGTTTGCATAATATCTGTTAACACACTCCAGCACCTTCTTTATATTTTCCCCTTGTGCTAGACTGAGAGAAGGACAGACTAACAGATGTGGATTGCATCACTTCAGCCATCCTGTTGCATTTACCACAGCCTCTCCAGACCTATTCGTTACAGCTGTTAGCAGGAGTGAAGATGCCAAATTGCACCCTTTCATTCAATCATTTCCCAATAAAAATAAAGTATACAGCACTTTATTTTTTGCATGATTTTTACATAAGAGATTCTATAGATGTATACCACTTCAAGTACACAGAACGCCTTCATGGTGAGACTGTCGAGAGCACAAGGCTCCCATTTGAGGTGGTGGAATTTCTTGCAGAGAATCACTTTGCCTTTTAGAGCCATGCCTTGATAGTCTTGAGGATAATACGTTAAAAAGAAGACCTTGAGCGAGCCACAATATGCATACAGCGTGCATTTCAACACGATACCTGCTAAATGTTAGAAAGATTATCAGCATGTCAGCATGCTGTCATTGGCCTCTCGTGTCAAGGATTGCAGTGCAGTAGTAAAGAGATGCGAGCACGGCTATAGACGTTTAGCCTTGCGTTAACACTTCTTCAAGTGTGTCCAGCGTGATCTGACGGGGAAATATTAATAATTGAATGACCTTTAAATAATTGTATCCTAATCTCTCCTAGTCTCAAAAAACTGAAAAATCTCTTCAGAAACAGATTGCTTTTGTTAGAATTATGTGACTTCTGTCCAATTTAATTTTAATGATGATGAAGTTGTGTGAGTCATGATGGTCTATGGGTAAATATTCCCTTCATAAACTTGAAAGCATCCCTACCATCTGTCTCGCCTCCGAAAAGAGATACTGTAACAGAGGACACATTATTGTGGAATGGCTATTTGAGCAAAAGGATGAATTGCAGCAGCAATCAAAAGAGTGAATACCAGAAGCCACTAGCTTAGCCAAGTTGAGCAAAAGGCCCAATAAAAAGTTGTATGGGAAAGAAAATGACTAAGTGTAATAGTTATTGATCTGCATTTTCGCATTTCGTATTACACTATTATTATCAACTCCACTCTGTCCTCTCCTCTCATCAGACATTTTTCCCCCGTTAAGCTGCTGTTTAGTTCACATTTCCTAATGAACTCCTTTCCTCCTTGTTTAACCTTGCAGATTATGTGTGTATGTGCGTGTGTGTGTGTGTGTGTGTATGTGTTTGTCTTGTCTCTTGTTCTACAATGATTTATTTCACTGTCACATGTGTTAAATGTTGTATTAAAAAAAACATTATCGCAAGTTCACTTTTGATTTTAGAGGGCAGGACTATCATTTTGTTGTATTTTAGCTTATTCATACACTACGCTTTAGACCTGCTACTAGTGCGCCACACTACAAACTCATTATTATAATTAAAAGGAAATGGGAACAAGCAATAATATAATCCCAATCCCAGCTGACCCATCTAGGGCTCATTGTGTTGATCCTCAACCTATTTTTTTTAGCGAGGCTCTCACGCCAAACATGCTTCTCAGGAATTCTCTGGTCCCAGCCGTGAAACTAGCATGAATCAGCATTATACCTCCTTCATTTTAAGAGGCGCTTAAACAATTTAGTAAATGTCTGTCAGAATGAGTCAAGATGAACAGAGATACATCTCCCCCCCCCCCCCCCCCCCATGGTGCATGAGGTTGAGGCTCCAGCATAGTGCGCCGGGACGTCCCGCAGAGGCTCTAATATCTGTCCTGTACTGAAGGGTCACCCACTGTGTCCGCGTTACGTCTGCCGTCTGCGTTTCACATCCTGAGACGTTACGCGACGCAGACAACGCACAACTTATCCTGCATCATCCTGGTGAAGGCGGGCGCTCGACCACTCAAGAGAAATCACTATTTCCCTTTCAAATGTGGGCCTTGACTGTAAAGCTGCTCTCAGTTTCTCTCCGCAGCCTTCATAGCGGCACCAACTGGCTGCACTATACTGTATATACACTTTGACTTTAATTTGCGGTGCCTTATCATTAACCACTAAGGTTCTGACGCTGGTTTAACACACCAGGTTAAAAGGAAATGACATTTCTAACCAAGCACGCCTGGCCTACACCTGTCGCAGTCATGCTGTCTTCCCCCCGATGTGTCTGTCAGAGGAGTAAAGTGCCTCAGCAGCTCTCACCGAGTGCTTCACTTCACCGGACAGCTCGAGGGGAAGTTGATGTCCAATGACGGCTCGAGACTCGTACCTTCCACCTCATCCACAGAGGGACGCATCTCAGGGGTTAGGGTCAGTAAAGAGAGGGGTGTGGTCAGCATTTTCTTTTTTTTTAACTAGATCAAAGGTTTGAGGTCTTGGATTCCTAATGCAGGTTTGTAGGCTTGTCCTTTTTTTTTTAGTTTTTCAGCATCCACTAATCAGCGTGCTGTGTTTGTGTGTAGGAGCCTACAAGTTGCTTCAGCTGTCCAAAAAACCCCCCAAAAAAACACACACACATCAGAAGTGTCCCAAATCAACATTTCATTTAACATGCTCTCTGGCTCTCTCTCCCCAACCTCCCTCCGTTCGAGATGGTTGCCGAGATGAAAGAGGCAAGACAGGCCCGACAGAGAGGGAGAGCAGTTCTGACGCTGTTCATCACGGCGAGCTAACGTCAAATGGGGAAAAGCTGCACTTCAATCTTTTTTTTTTTTTTTTCCTCACTCTGTTTCGTTTGCCGGTGGGTCAGTCAGCAGCCACGTCAAAGCTGACGGTCGCTCCCCACCCCCTTCAATCCATCGCGGCATAAAATCACCTATGGGTCCCGCTAGACCTTCCTGGGTGGTCACCAAAACATGAACACATACACAGAAAAAGGGGCGTACCAAAACTTTGGACCGACGTCCTCTGCTATTTGGCTGCAGAGTGAGAGAGTGAAGGGAAGGAAAGGTTAGCTAAAAGGTCCAGTCCACTGAGGGAAAGGAGAGAGAGCGAGAGAGAGACATCGAAGAGAAATTAGTACGAGACAAAGCCTTCTGGTCTCAATCAAGCTGGTAAACTGTCGAGTACAATTCCCCCCCCTTTTTGCAAATTGGTCGCTGATAGGGGCACAATAGTGGGAGAGCCGCTTCCCCGCAGGACAGAGGAGAGAAGCGTAATGGAAGTGTTATTGTCTTTTTCACCAGCTGTGGCCCATCGCAGGCTTTCTTTTTCTTTTCTTTTTTCTTTTTTTTGTAAAAATGATCAATTTACATGTCTACATTCCTCCTTGGTGTTGACCACCACAAATTGACTCATGAGTGGAACGTAACCTCGAAAACAATTTGGCCACAATCACAGCAAGACTTCTAGGAGTAATTAGACATAAGTGAGCAGCGTGCAGCCCTCAGCCCAGCGCTGAATAATTGGACAAAACTGTTTTGAGGGAGCCACACATTGTCACCTGGGAATTTATCTCTTTTCGTACCCAACGGTCAAAACAGCAAATCACCACAATAAAAGCTTAACAAGTAAATTCTATTTCATTTAGAGGAACATAGCTACGTTATTTGATTTTTATTGTTTTTCCCTCATTTGATAAAAGCTTCTGGACCTGCTTTGCATATTGGTTAAGTTATGTAGACACACATGCACATTTACCCTCCTTCACACCCACACACACCCACACCCACCACACAAGCCGCATATCACAATTGTGTGAGTGAAGAGGAAGGACAAAGAAAGCGAGGTAAATTCATCAGACGCAAGCTATCCGAATCTCCTGTGTTTTTCCACTCCGCCCCTCATTCCACTCTCTCCTATATATCTTTAGCCATTTAATTAGCTTGACAAGTAATACATCCCGTGTCTCATGCGCTGCTTGCTGCTTCATTTATCTATCTTGCCTTTCAGAGCAGTACAAAATCCGGGGGGCCAGACTCCATTATAAAGGCAAGTAGCATCTTCAGCCTTTTAAAGTCCGGGTCATTAGTTAATCGTGCTGACAGCGTGACAGCGTGAGGACGGTGGTGTCAGTTTAGGCAGCTGTTGCACGCACAAAGAGATGTACATCTTGTGAATACAAACTGTATGTATTTAGAGGGCATGTTTTGGTCTCTTTGTGTGTGACAATTGCAGTGTGTGTGTGTGTGTGTGTGTGTGTGTCTGGCTAGCCAGATAAGAGCTTGTCCCGATCGTGTCACATGACACAAGGCTCAATGAGCTGTTAGCGATCTCGTTGTCGAGGACACGTGTGTGTCGACCAATGCAATGCCTGCGAGGTCAGAGCGACAGGCTTTCCCCCTGTGTCCACTGGCCTCGGCACAATGCACGGTCATCATCTCCGGCCCGGATGTTTAATACTGCATCACATGACTTCTTATCGGTGGCTCTGCCTAATCCTTCCCTAATTGAATCAGGCTGAATTCGCGGTGCTTGTTACTGTAGATGTTAGTGACAGTAATGTGTGAGCGAGTGTACGTGTATGTGCATGGGAATAAGCATGTGTTAAATCATTCGCTCTCATCTCTCACCATTAGGCAGATTGGCAGAGCTAAAGTGTGGTGGACCCTTGACGATGTCCTAATTAAATGCCAACATTGCGGTGAAGTTTTCCATGTATCCCGTCAACGTAATTAGCCGCTATGGCGATTATCAGCTTTCAATTATATAAGTGATTTTTTTTATTCATACAGACACTCAACTGTACACAGATATATGTGTCCTTTATGGAAGTATAGATGCATGTCTTTGTATCCAGTCACATTTGTTTTACCATAGCTTTTCATTAGAAAATAGCTTCATCTCACAATAGAATTCGTTTGGAGAAACCTACAATATCATGAATTTATTATGCTAAAATGCACTGTAAATCATGCTCAGATTGTGTATTCCATATAGCAGTGGTTCTGTTTCTATGATTGTCAATGACTTGACGGCATTCATGTCTACTTGCAGAAAAAAAGTTGTGCTACAGGGTGTGTGTGTGTGCGCATGAGAGCGAGGACTCGTACTGGAGTGCTTGATGGAGGGCCACTACATTTGTGTTTGTTCAGCTTCGGTGCCCTTGGATCTGGAACCGAGCTGCCTTTGCTCCCCCATCACCAACTGGATCTGACCCAAACGGCCCTTACTCCCCTACAGAGTACCAGTCAAAACTTTGGACACATTTTCTCGTTCAATTCAATGAGAAAGTGTCTTCAAACCTTTTGACTGGTACTGCCCGCCTCTCTCTCTCTACCTCCCCCGCCGTGCCTTCTCTCCATCTGCTTGACCCAGGCCTGCGGCCAACTGTCCATTACTTCATCTCACAACAATCCCTTGTGCTCACCCGGGTTTTCCGCTTTGCAGGGCCTTCAGAGCACTGTTTTCAGGGAACGCTGCCTGCACTGAGTCAATGTAGGAAGATCATGTTGCTTTTTGGGCTTTGCCGCAGATAGGATTAAAAGTAATCTTACTGTAAGAACACCTGTAATCCAGCCGGGGATCCTAGTTGCACATCCCCTCCTTCTCTCTCTCGCCCCCTCGTTTTCTGTTTTTTCATCTTCTCACTTTCTCATCTTGCATTTAAATCATTTATCACTTGTTTACATACCATGAATGCTTGTGCAGTTATGTGACATTGAAAGCAAATAACGTGTTGTCATGCAGAATGTAAAGGCACAGAAGCCAGTGTTATTTGATCAGGGTTTTTATTTTGTAACACTATCTATATTCCTTGGACTGTGCAGGAGAAAACAACTGAATGTCACAACCTAAAAAAGCTGACATGAAACCCAGAATAAGATATAGGATATCTTATTTATAGGACCCTGTCATCCCGGGCTGGAAATAAATCAAACTACTTGAAAAGGAAACAACAAACAAAGATGACAGAAACACAGAAAAGTTGAAAACAAGAAGTTCTTTGCGGGGGCAGAGTGACTGTGGGCGCGTTGCATATTGCAGCAAGTGAAGCAGATAAAGACAAGAGTCAGCGAGACAGAAATTGCGTTTTGTTCATCCATGGGCAGCCTTCCATCAAAGTGTTCTTCACACACACACACACACACACACACACACACACAGATACGGCCACACACACTGAGCCGAGACAGACACACCCAAGCAGACAAAAACATGCATTTACTCCAGAGAACACTCTAGTCTCATTCAAATGAGCCTTTGAGAACAAGATTTGCTCTTTTGATCGCCTTAAAATACATTTACCTCGACAGCCAGAGAAGAAGCTCTATCTAAATTAAATCTCTATCCTGCTACCCCTTCTCCCTGACATTACACTGCTCCACATTTTAAACAGGCATCCAAATACCACACCCAAGAGCTACTGATGTTTTTTTGTTTGTTTTCCGGCGCGTGTGTTCAGAAAGAAAGAGTGTGGGAGAGGAAGAGAGAGAGACGTCTTGTCGCCTGGTATTTGTCGTACCGTCTGAAGATTGCGCTGTTTGCGTCAATGCGTCACAAACAGCTCACGTTTCCTCTTGGGTTATGTGTCCCTGGTGGGAAAAGGTGAATCCGATCAGGCCTTTCCCGTCCATGTGTGTGGGTGACTCTCGCTAATGCTACAAAAGAGCTAAATAATTCAAACAACATCAGCCATGTGTTTCTATTAAATGAAGCATGACTAGTTTTCAGCAGAGTGTGTGTGTGTGTGTGTGTGTGTGTGTGCATCTTTGTGTACTTCGGGGGTTAATCCGGGACATGGACATGGGGGGCTGGCACTCAGCGTGCCCTCAGATCCGTCTAGCGTTCTTAATTAACGTAATTGGCTCAGACAAAAACATTTAAGTGGTGATGAGCAGATGGCTTCATTCACACATGCTGCAGAACAAGATGCTGGCAGGCCCGATCGGTGGCAAAAAAAAAAAGAACAGGTGAAACTTTAGGACTCGTTCGCTCATCTCAGGACATCACGGGACTAATCAGATTTAAATGACTTCGCCAAATAAATATTTGATCAGCTTTCCCGGCGGGGTGTTTTTTATTGGCGGTGGCCAGCTGCAAACACATCCCATTGTTTTGTGAGAAGCATTACAATATCCAAATAGTGTGGTTTTTTTTTGTCCATGTAGTTTTAATCGTGTGCCTCAAAACACACAGACTCACTCACACACACACACACACACACACACACACAAAGACTCAGCACAATAACGCTACAGCACAACCACTAGGAGAAATCTATACAAACACGATAAGACACGCGTGCACACCCTCCTGGGACCTGAATTAGAGTCAAGTGTTTGCACAGAGGATGAAATAGCAGAGCTCCGAGTAATAATAATGTTTGCAGAGGTTGACGGGTAAGTCGTCTCTTCCTCCTGACTCAGCTAATTAAAGACGGCACCGATGGGGAGGAAGGGGTGGGGGGGGGGGGGGGGACGCAGTGATACGGCTATGGGCTCGAACAGATGCTGTGCTTTGATGAGCTCCGCGCTCAGGCTGTCGAGCATCGCCTCCGATCATCAGGAAGGAAGCAGCGGAGGTCAGCTTCCATTTTCTCGGAGAATATCTGAGGGCTTTTCCTCGGATCCACAAAGTAAACCGTGCACACTTTAAGTGATTCAGGAGGCATGATCCGTGATGGACGGCTTATCTTGTGTGTGGCATTTGCTTCGTGTCCATCGGTTGATGATTTCAGACTTTCGTGTTGTGTTTTTAATGTATATGTCAACTGTTATTCAGTGAGTGAAAATGAACTAGCAGTCGTTTTGATCAAAGTAAACCTCCAATGTGGATCACGTTATGGGAAAAAAAACCTCTCTGGTCAACAAGAAAAGTTTGTATTATTCAGCACAAACTTACATCAATTTCTTTTAATTATCATTTAATTTTGTCCGTCGTAAAATTCTCTTGATGACTATGGAGTCATAAGCACACCAGCAGCACTTTAGCCGGGTGAAAATCAAAATGATGAGAGGCATAATAGACACTTTGTTGAGGTGGAAAAGAGATTGTGGTTTCAATGATATAAAGGTGAATATTAATGACAGTGTCGTGCATATTAATCTCAATCGGGGATATAGACACTATTTGAGCAGTTCAGGTCCAGTCAGCATTAAAATATTACAAACAGTCCGTCTGCCTTTGGTTCCACTCGTTGAAAACGCTCTGCTGTTGCATAACTCAAAAAGCACCGGAATAGCTTCGGTTAATTAGCAATAAAACATATCAACAAGTTTCAATTTGAAAATTAAAGCTGCAAGCAGCGATGAACGGGCCTTCGCCTATTCTCGCACGTTGGGGTGGGGCGGCGGTCGGCCGGGCTCGCGGGTCAAAAAAGACTAAAGAGACTAAACAAATCACTCTCGGGGCTGCCATTCAAACCTGAATCTGCGGCCTCGCGAACGGAATCCACCGACGCCGGGCTGTTGCCCCGCTGCAAAAGACCTGCGGAGTAATTGTTACGGGTCTCGGGCACGATGACCACAATAAGTATCACAGCAACACTTGTCTCGTTCTCCAGTTTGCGTCTGTATAATTGATTCAACACATATACACATCCAGTGCATTTTTCTTGTCCTGTATATCTTAGATATCATAAATGCAGTCTCATTTAAGGTTAATTCACAGAAATATCCACCTGTAATTACCTTAGCTGTTATTACGGCCTACTATAGTTCCCATTGACCAACTACATAAGGGATATTTCCACACCATGTTGACTATGATAAACATATACAACTCTTATTCACATATGGACATTGCAATTTAGAATGTATATTCATTAACTCAGCATGTACCAAACCATATTGTCATGTAAAAAAAACCAAAACATGACCAAACATGACTAAATAAATCACTGCCCTTGCATACTGAACAAATATTGCATTCTGGATTCATTTTAAGTCACATGAGGAGTCTTGTGCATGCCAAGAATCAAACCCTGGTTTACTGCGCCAGGGGCCAACGCTCTGCAGATGACCTATATGGTCCAATACAATTTCACAATCGAAACGTCACTCAAATAGGATTGGTGCCTCTCTTGCAAAAATACAGCGAATTTTAATACTTAAATGACAGCTAAAGGAGAAAATAAAACGCAGTAGGTCACATAAGTTCTGTCGGATGTTCAAGTTGCCCAGAAGGATGAGCGGCGAGCTGTCATCTGGAAGTTGTAACTCTTCCATTCGTTGTAGAAGTAAATAACTTCTTCTCTGGAAGGATAATTTTCCGCTGTGGTCCAGTCAACTTTGCCATGATTGTGACGCCAACCTGTGCCGTGTGCTGGAAGAAAAAAAGAAGGCCAAATTATTACATCGATATGTAATGGAATGCTGTTGTAAGAACACAGGAAGAAGGCTTTTACATTACATGTCATTTAGCTGACGCTTTTATCCAAAGCGACGTACAATAAGTGCATTTCCACATAGAGATACAAACTCAGAAGAACAAGTAACAAGAAAGTACATTTTTCATTAACTAAGCAGTTTCAAAACATGTTAAAGATAAGTGGCATTATAAGTACAATTTAAGTGCTACCATTTGTTAGTGCTACGGTTTGCTAGTGTTTTAGTCAAGGTAGAGTCTAAAAAGGTGTGTCTTGAGTTTTCGACGGAAGATGGAGAGGCTCTCTGCAGTCCTGATGTCATCAGAGAGCTCGTTCCACCATCTGGGAGCCAGGACAGCAAAGAGTCGCGATCTCGTCGAGTGCTTTTCTCTCAGTGAGGGAGGAACAAGCAGCGTGGCAGATGCAGATCGGAGTGTGTGGGTTGGGATGTAGGGTTTAACCATGTCCCGGATGTAGACTGGTCCCGATCCATTCACAGCGTGGTACGTCAGTACCAATGCTTTGAACTGGATGCGGGGAGCCACTAGTAACCAATGAAGAGAACGGAGAAGCGGTGTGGTGTGGGAGTATTTCAGAAGGTTGAAGACCAGTCGAGCTGCTGCATTCTGGATGAGCTGCAGTGGTCGTATGGCGGTAGCAGGGAGACCCGCCAGCAGAGAGTTACAGTAGTCGAGGCGAGAGATGACAAGAGCCTGAATCTGTACCTGCGCCGCCTTCTGAGTGAGAAGGGGTCGTATTCTCCTGATGTTAACGGTGTTCGCCAAAGTTAACAGTCAGGTCCTGAGTGGGCGAGTTTTTTCCAGGGAAGAGAAGTAGTTCAGTCTTGTCGGGGTTGATCTTCAGGTGATGGGCGGACATCCACTGGGAGATGTCAGTCAGACATGCAGAGATCCGTGCCGCCACCTGAGTGTCCGAGTCGGGGAAGGAGAGAATTAGTTGGGTGTCTGTGTTTTACAATTATGCAGACAGAACAAAATATACATAAAGAAATGCTTTCCCACCTCGCTGGAGTTGAAAGCCACGTGTCCAATGTGCCATTCCCATTGATGGTGGCATGACTTTGCACGTGGCATCTGAAAGTATTTGAGCACCAACATGTATTATCAGAATACGATTAGGGCTGTCAACAGATTATAGACAATTAACTAGTTAATCACACATTTTGTAAAACATTTATCTTGATAACAATATTTTTTTCTCTTATATTAACTGTTTACAGTTTAGTAATTTGTTGTTTCAACTCCATAATGAGCTTGACGTGTGTATATTATTTCATTGGAATGAGGGGCATATTAATCATATCATTTAATGTTAGATTCATGCTCATTGTGAAGGAAATAAATATATAACATTGAAAAGCATTGAAGACGCACATTACATTACGTGTCATTTAGCTGACGCTTTTAAACAACAAAGTAGTTAGTTAGCTGCTGCGAGTAGTAGTGTGTAAATAAAGTGATTCAATCGGGCCAAGTTATTTAGGGCACACGGAAACGTAAACAAAGTGGCGCTAATAGCGTGAAGAGGGGTCTTTTATTCCCGTGAAGCTACCGTAGTTAGCTTTACAGGAACAAAATACGTATGCTAGTTGATGTTCTTCAAGCATAGCATAGGCTGCCCTGGGCTGTGCTAAATAGTGCACAGCAGCCACAGTCGGCAGTAAACTCAAATTAGTGTGACAAATCTGCTCTAAAGTGTAGTTATTTAAGTCAATAACCTCAGCAAATAGAGTAATCTGAACCACTTTGTTCGTTAGATCAGCCGGAGACGCGGAAAAAAAGAGATGTTTGTGACGGGACGTCCCTTAAGCAGCTAATAGCACCGAATTAGTGTTAGCATGTTTACAGTATCCCCGCTATTTAAGTGGGTAAGACTGAAGAACGCACAAGGAAAAAGTCATCACTCACCTACCAAAGCGTTTCCACTTGGTTTAGTCCGTTTGGATTTAAGCATAGGTGTGTAGCTAGCAGTTTAAAATATAAAATACGGACTTGATACGAGCTGCAGCTGTTCAACGCCGGGGCTTCAATGGCGACCTCTCGCGATAACAGCATTAACTCACGCGACACTACGAGCCGCCCTCTACTCTGCGCATGTCCGTCAACAAAGACTGCTGGGTAATTGAGTTCTTTAACGTAACAGTTCCCCGTAACATCTAGTAAAATCCCAAAACGTGTTTGCATCTCCACCCGTATGTGGCAGAATACGTGTATTTAAATTCAGATGTAAATATATTGAACTGTCCGTGTTATTTTTCTAGGTTAGATGTGTCAAACTCGCGACACGCTGGCGAACGGCTGCACCGTCCAGACCGTACCGGGCTGCAACGCCAGCTCCACACATACGGCAGCTGTGCCCAGCAGCCGTATGTGGCTGAAACGAGTGTGACACAGCTGCTCTAACGTGTACAGTTATTTAATAACCTCAGCAAGGAGAGTAAACTGAATCATTTTGTCCGTTAGATCAGCCGGACACACGTTTAAAAAAAGAAGAAAAAAAAAAAAAGTATGATTTCGTCGGGAGTCGATCTCACGACCATTGCATCGGGGGGCCAACACCTTACTCATTGAGCTATTCTTCCAGATGGATGTGAGAATTCGAAAAGTCATTGAAATAGGATTGGTCACTCTCCGCCAAAAATTGAGGTAATATTCACACTAAAAAAATTATAACTGCCTTCCTGTTTGTTTTAGAGAAAATTCCTCAGAGACTTTTTTAAGTCTCCCTTTAATACATTTGGTAAAAAATCAGCGGACTTGTCGGTCAAACAGGGTGCGGGCGGGGCTTCGTCAAAATCTTCCAGGGGGCGCAATGGAGGCAATTTTTCACTTTTGATCCAAAACTGCACATCAGGTCTGTAAAGGTCATCACGTAGGATACTCACAGAGGTTTTCAAGAGTTTTGGAGTGTGCCGAGGCTCAGAAGATGTGCTTGAACTTTCATGCGAATATGGCGACGTCACAGCCACAAAGTTGGTCCAAAACTCCCAATTCTCACTGTAAGCCATCGTCACAGTTTTACGTCTTATATTCCCAGATTTGAAGTTGATCAGATTAAAGGGCTAGGAAATGGACATCTAAATGTAGAAACTTTGCATTGACCTAAGCCAATAGGTGGCGCTATACTTTTTCGAAAATCACTGCATGGCATTACTTAAAGGCCTACACAAGCATCATGAATATACATTTATAGCCAGAAATATCAATGTTCCTTGGAGTTATACCATTTTACATTTTGGAAAAAAATCTTCCAAAATTGTCCAAACTGCACGCAAGCTCACGCCCAGGTAGTTTTATGAAAACTCTTGATTTTAATAACTTTTGACCCCAAGGGTGTCAGGAACCAGTTGCCAAATTTTGAAATGGATCGGATTTAAACTCTCGGAGGAGTTCGTTCGTTTGTAAATGCAAAAATTGAAGGAAATGGCCAAAAATACACAGAATCACCACAGCGCCCCCTAATGTTCAAATATTCTGGGAAAATTTTGGGATGTTCTAGGACTCATTGTGAACATGTCCTCAAAATTTGGTGAAAATGACGGTTAGAAAAAAAAAAAGTTATAGGCCTTTGAACTTTCAGGACACAAACCTACAAACTTCATTGGTCCATAACTTTATTGAAAAATGAGATATCAACATTCTTTCAATAACTTTTGATCGCATCGAGCCAACGATCATTTTGCCGAAGATTTCGTAAGAATCGGACCAAGCGTCTGGGAGGAGTTCGCAAAAACGTGTTTTTCACAAAATTAAAAATGGCGGCCATAAAACGGTAGGCGCATTTGCATACCATAATTTTTTTTGTGTACAGCACATCTAAGAGAACCTGTGTGAAAAGGTTCCAAGTCGATCGGTAAAAGTAAAAAAAAAAATTAACATTGCGGCCACTTTGGGGGGCGCTAGAGAGTTCTTTTTTCTCTCCTCTAATTGCGGGACCCGAATCATACGTCAATTTTGCGCACTTCTGATGCGCGTGCAAAAATTCAAGAGTTTTTGAACATGATGAAGTCCCCGAAAGTGCGTTCGAAGTGGCGAAATAATAATAATAATAATAATAATAATTAAAGCTGCAAGCAGCGATGAACGGGCCTTCGCCTATTCTCGCGCGTCGGGGTGGGGCGGCGGTCGGCCGGGCTCGCGGGTCAAAAAAGACTAAAGAGACTAAACGAATCACTCTCGGGGCTGCCATTCAAACCTGAATCTGCGGCCTCGCGAACGGAATCCACCGACGCCGGGCTGTTGCCCCGCTGCAAAAGACCTGCGGAGTAATTGTTACGGGTCTCGGGCACGATGACCACAATAAGTATCACAGCAACACTTGTCTCGTTCTCCAGTTTGCGTCTGTATAATTGATTCAACACATATACACATCCAGTGCATTTTTCTTGTCCTGTATATCTTAGATATCATAGATGCAGTCTCAATCAAGGTTAATTCCCAGAAATATCCACCTGTAATTACCTTAGCTGTTATTTCTGCCTACTATAGTTCCTATTGACCAACTACATAAGGGATATTTCCATACCATATTGACTATGATAAACGTATACAACTCTTATTCACATATGGACGTTGCACTTTAGAATGTGTATTGATTAACTCGGCATGTACCAAACCATATTGACAAGTAAAAAAAACAAAATATGACTAAACATGACTGAATAAATCACCGCCCAAAACATGTTAAAGATAAGTGGCATTATAAGTACAATTTAAGTGCTACCATTTGTTAGTGCTACGGTTTGCTAGTGTTTTGGTCAAGGTAGAGTCTAAAAAGGTGTGTCTTGAGTTTTCGACGGAAGATGGAGAGGCTCTCTGCGGTCCTGATGTCATCAGAGAGCTCATTCCACCATCTGGGAGCAGGACAGCAAAGAGTCGCCATCTCGTCGAGTGCTTTTCTCTCAGTGAGGGAGGAACAAGCAGCTTGCCAGATGCAGATCGGAGTGCGTGGGTTGGGATGCAGGGTTTCACCATGTCCCGGATGTAGACTGGTCCCGATCCATTCACAGCGTGGTCCGTCAGTACCAATGCTTTGAACTGGATGCGGGCAGCCACTGGTAACCAATGAAGTGAAGGGAGAAGCGGTGTGGTGTGGGAGTATTTCAGAAGGTTGAAGACCAGTCGAGCTGCTGCATTCTGGATGAGCTGCAGTGGTCGAATGGCGGCAGCAGGGAGACCTGCCAGCAGAGAGTTACAGTAGTATTTGGTGTATTATCAGAATACGATTAGGGCTGTCAACAGATTATAGACAATTAACTAGTTAATCACACATTTTGAAAAACATTTATCTTGATTACAATATTTTTTTCTCTTATATTAACTGTTTACAGTTTAGTAATTTGTTGTTTCAACTCCATAATGAGCTTGACGTGTGTATATTATTTCATTGGAATGAGGGGCATATTAATCATATCATTTAATGTTAGATTCATGCTCGTTGTGAAGGAAATGAATATATAACATATTGAAAAGCATTGAAGACGCACATTACATTACGTGTCATTTAGCTGACGCTTTTAAACAACAAAGTAGTTAGTTAGCTGCTGCGAGTAGTAGTGTGTAAATAAAGTGATTCAATCGGGCCAAGTTATTTAGGGCACACGGAAACGTAAACAAAGTGGCGCTAATAGCGTGAAGAGGGGTCTTTTATTCCCGTGAAGCTACCGTAGTTAGCTTTACAGGAACAAAATACGTATGCTAGTTGATGTTCTTCAAGCATAGCATAGGCTGCCCTGGGCTGTGCTAAATAGTGCACAGCAGCCACAGCCGGCAGTAAACTCAAATTAGTGTGACAAATCTGCTCTAAAGTGTAGTTATTTAAGTCAATAACCTCAGCAAATAGAGTAATCTGAACCACTTTGTTCGTTAGATCAGCCGGAGACGCGGAAAAAAAGAGATGTTTGTGACGGGACGTCCCTTAAGCAGCTGTTAGCATGTTTACAGTATCCCCGCTATTTAAGTGGGTAAGACTGAAGAACGCACAAGGAAAAAGTCATCACTCACCTACCAAAGCGTTTCCACTTGGTTTAGTCCGTTTGGATTTAAGCATAGGTGTGTAGTTAGCAAGCTGGCTGACTGGCTGCTCCATCCGGCAGCCGCTAGCTTCTCTCGCTACCCCAGTTAGCTCTCCGTGCCGTCGAACAGATATAACAAGCCCTTAAACAAAACGTACCTAAATGGCTGCACACATCCAAGAGGGAATGAGAACACTTTACTTCAGGAACTATTACTACTGTGAAAGCTACCTTAAAATGATGATCCCGTTGCTGAGTTTTACCGTAAATTAGGACTTCACACACATGGTGGATCTGTGACATGTGTCCGCGTAAAACATGTCCCCCCCGAAACTAACCACGTAAAATTAGTTCCTACCCAAAAAACGAAACAAATATGTCTGTGCACAAACCACACAACAAATAAACAAGTTCATGAAGATATGATACAAACGACACGAATTACATTCACCTCACCAAGGAAAGTAAACTAAATCCCTTTGTTCGTTAGTTCAGCTGAACACGCAGTTAAAAAGAAGAAGAAAAAAAACACTATGGCTCTAACGGGAAGCGAACCCGGATCAAAATATTGAAAGTCCTGTGTCTAACCAACGGAGCTACGTGTCGAGCCGTGATTACGAAATCGAAAAGTGACCTAAAAAAAGAAGATTCACACACATTGCGTCAGGGCAGGGAGGTCGATCTGTGGAGACAATATTTTGAAGCATTGTTCAATAAACACAATTTAAGTCACATCAGGAGTCTAATTAATTATGTTGGGGCGATGTACAAAGTGCAAGAACTGAATAAAGACCAGTCCGCCACCCGACTGCAAACGCCAGCTCACTGACGTCTCCCAGCAGCTCCACATACGGCAGCTGTGCCAGCCGTATGTGGCTGAAACGAGTGTGACACAGCTGCTCTAACGTGTACAGTTATTTAACCTCAGCAAGGAGAGTTACCTGAATCATTTTGTCCGTTAGATCAGCCGGACACGCGTTTAAAAAAAGAAGTAACAAAAAAAAAAGTATGATTTCGTCGGGACTCGATCTCACGACCATAGGATCGGGGGGCGGTCTCTTACCAGGAGAGCTAAACCCTCTGATGGCTTTGAGAATTCGAAAACTCACTCAAATAGGATTGGTCACTCTCCGCCAAAAATTCAGGTAATATTCACACTAAAAAAATTATAACTGCCTTCCTGTTTGTTTTAGAGAAAATTCCTCAGAGACTTTTTTAAGTCTCCCTTTAATACATTTGGTAAAAAATCAGCGGACTTGTCGGTCAAACAGGGTGCGGGCGGGGCTTCGTCAAAATCTTCCAGGGGGCGCAATGGAGGCAATTTTTCACTTTTGATCCAAAACTGCACATCAGGTCTGTAAAGGTCATCACGTAGGATACTCACAGAGGTTTTCAAGAGTTTTGGAGTGTGCCGAGGCTCAGAAGATGTGCTTGAACTTTCATGCGAATATGGCGACGTCACAGCCACAAAGTTGGTCCAAAACTCCCAATTCTCACTGTGAGCCATCGTCACAGTCTTACGTCTTATATTCCCATATTTGAAGTTGATCAGATTAAAGGGCTGGGAAATGGACATGTAAATGTACAAACTTTGCATTGACCTAAGCCAATAGGTGGCGCTATACTTTTTCGAAAATCACTGCATGGCATTACTTAAAGGCTTACACAAGCATCATGAATATACATTTATAGCCAGAAATATCAATGTTCCTTGGAGTTATACCATTTTACATTTTGGAAAAAAATCGTCCAAAATTGTCCAAACTGCACGCAAGCTCACGCCCAGGTGGTTTTATGAAAACTCTTGATTTTAATAACTTTTGACCCCAAGGCTGTCAGGAACCAGTTGCCAGATTTTTAAATGGATCGGATTTAAACTCTCGGAGGAGTTCGTTCGTTTGTAAATGCAAAAATTGAAGGAAATGGCCAAAAATACACAGAATCACTACAGCGCCCCCTAATGTTCAAATATTCTGGGAAAATTTGGGGATGTTCTAGGACTCATTGTGAACATGTCCTCAAAATTTGGTGAAAATGGGGGTTGGAAAAAAAAAAGTTATAGGACTTTGAACTTTCAGGACACAAACCTACAAACTTCATTGGTCCATAACTTTATTGAAAAATGAGATATCAACATTCTTTCAATAACTTTTGATCGCATCGAGCCAACGATCATTTTGCCGAAGATTTCGTAAGAATCGGATCAAGCGTCTGGGAGGAGTTCGCAAAAACGTGTTTTTCACAAAATTCAAAATGGCGGCCATAAAACGGTAGGCGCATTTGCATACCATAATTTTTTTTGTGTACAGCACATCCAAGAGCACCTGTGTGAAAAGGTTCCAGGTCGATCGGTAAAAGTAAAAAAATCAATTAACATTGCGGCCACTTTGGGGGGCGCTAGAGAGTTCTTTTTTTTCTCCTCTAATTGCGGGACCCCAATCATACGTCAATTTTGCGCACTTCTGATGCGCGTGCAAAAATTCAAGAGTTTTTGAACATGATGAAGTCCCCAAAAGTGCGTTCGAAGTGGCGAAATAATAATAATAATTAAAGCTGCAAGCAGCGATGAACGGGCCTTCGCCTATTCTCGCACGTCGGGGTGGGGCGGCGGTCGGCCGGGCTCGCGGGTCAAAAAAGACTAAAGAGACTAAACAAATCACTCTCGGGGCTTCCATTCAAACCTGAATCTGCGGCCTCGCGAACGGAATCCACCGACGCCGGGCTGTTGCCCCGCTGCAAAAGACCTGCGGAGTAATTGTTACGGGTCTCGGGCACGATGACCACAATAAGTATCACAGCAACACTTGTCTCGTTCTCCAGTTTGCGTCTGTATAATTGATTCAACACATATACACATCCAGTGCATTTTTCTTGTCCTGTATATCTTAGATATCATAGATGCAGTCTCAATCAAGGTTAATTCCCAGAAATATCCACCTGTAATTACCTTAGCTGTTATTTCTGCCTACTATAGTTCCTATTGACCAACTACATAAGGGATATTTCCACACCATGTTGACTATGATAAACGTATACAACTCTTATTCACATATGGACGTTGCACTTTAGAATGTGTATTGATTAACTCGGCATGTACCAAACCATATTGACAAGTAAAAAAAACAAAATATGACTAAACATGACTGAATAAATCACCGCCCAAAACATGTTAAAGATAAGTGGCATTATAAGTACAATTTAAGTGCTACCATTTGTTAGTGCTACGGTTTGCTAGTGTTTTAGTCAAGGTAGAGTCTAAAAAGGTGTGTCTTGAGTTTTCGACGGAAGATGTAGAGGCTCTCTGCGGTCCTGATGTCATCAGAGAGCTCATTCCACCATCTGGGAGCAGGACAGCAAAGAGTCGCCATCTCGTCGAGTGCTTTTCTCTCAGTGAGGGAGGAACAAGCAGCTTGCCAGATGCAGATCGGAGTGCGTGGGTTGGGATGCAGGGTTTCACCATGTCCCGGATGTAGACTGCTCCCGATCCATTCACAGCGTGGTCCGTCAGTACCAATGCTTTGAACTGCATGCGGGCAGCCACTCGTATCCAAAGAAGAGAGCGGAGAAGTGGTGTGGGAGTATTTTGGAAGGTTGAAGACCAGTCGAGCTGCTGCATTCTGGATGAGCTGCAGTGGTCGAATGGCGGCAGCAGGGAGACCTGCCAGCAGAGAGTTACAGTAGTATTTGGTGTATTATCAGAATACGATTAGGGCTGTCAACAGATTATAGACAATTAACTAGTTAATCACACATTTTGAAAAACATTTATCTTGATTACAATATTTTTTTCTCTTATATTAACTGTTTACAGTTTAGTAATTTGTTGTTTCAACTCCATAATGAGCTTGACGTGTGTATATTATTTCATTGGAATGAGGGGCATATGAATCATATCATTTAATGTTAGATTCATGCTCATTGTGAAGGAAATGAATATATAACATATTGAAAAGCATTGAAGACGCACATTACATTACGTGTCATTTAGCTGACGCTTTTAAACAACAAAGTAGTTAGTTAGCTGCTGCGAGCACGGTTCTACTCAGTGTGTAAATAAAGTGATTCAATCGGGCCAAGTTATTTAGGGCACACGGAAACGTAAACAAAGTGGCGTTAATAGCGTGAAGAGGTGTCTTTTGACGCTGTAAAGCTACCGTAGTTAGCTTAGCTAAAAGACGTATGCTGGGTGAGACTGGAGAACGCACAAGGAAAACGTAATCACTCACCGTCAAAGGCGTTTCCACTTCGTTGAGTACATGTGGACGTAAGCACCGGTGTGTAGTTAGCAAGCTGGCTGACTGGCTGCTCCATCCGGCAGCCGCTAGCTCCACTCGCTATCCCAGTTAGCTGTCCGTGCCGTCGAGCAGATATAACAAGCCCTTAAACAAAACGTACCTCACTGGCTGCACACATCCAAGAGGGAATGAGAACACTTTGCTTACATCCACATAGTAGTAATAGTTCCTGAAGTATAGGTGTGTAGTTAGCAGTTTAAAATACGGAGCGGTGATACTTTGCCTGTTCAACACAAAACCGGAACATGCGCAGACTACGTGCGCGGCTGTGCGCACGTAGTCTGCGCATGTCCGTCAACCAAGAATAGGGAATTCTGGGTGATGAAGTTCTTTAACTTAAAATTTCCCCGTAACATCTATTTACATCACCAAACGTGTTTGCATCTCCACCCGTATGTTGCAGAATACGTGTATTTAAATCCAGATGTAAATATATTGAACTGTCCGTGTTATTTGTCTAGGTTAGATATGTCAAACCCGCGACACGCTGCCAAACGGCTGCGCCGTGAGCCAGCTGTCCTGCATCAGCCTTACCTTCTTCTGTCAGCTGTATGCGCGGCCACGGAGCAGTTTCTGGCCTTAAACTGAAACGAGTTTGACATACCTGCTCTTAAGTGTACAAAGTCCATAACCTCAGCAAGGAGAGTAAACTGAATCATTTTGTTCGTTAGATCAGAAGACACGCGTTTAAAAAGAGGAGGAAAAAAAAAAAATTGATTTCGCCGGGACACGATCTCACGACCATAGGATCGGGGGGGCGGTTTCTTACCAGGAGAGCTAAACCTTCTGATGGGTTTGAGAATTCGAAAACTCACTGAAATAGGATCGGTCACTCTCCGCCAAAAATACAGGAAATATTCACACTAAAAAAATTATAACTGCCTTCCTGTTTGTTTTAGAGAAAATTCCTCAGAGACTTTTTTAAGTCTCCCTTTAATACATTTGGTAAAAAATCAGCGGACTTGTCGGTCAAACAGGGTGCGGGCGGGGCTTCGTCAAAATCTTCCAGGGGGCGCAATGGAGGCAATTTTTCACTTTTGATCCAAAACTGCACATCAGGTCTGTAAAGGTCATCACGTAGGATACTCACAGAGGTTTTCAAGAGTTTTGGAGTGTGCCGAGGCTCAGAAGATGTGCTTGAACTTTCATGCGAATATGGCGACGTCACAGCCACAAAGTTGGTCCAAAACTCCCAATTCTCACTGTGAGCCATCGTCACAGTCTTACGTCTTATATTCCCAGATTTGAAGTTGATCAGATTAAAGGGCTGGGAAATGGACATGTAAATGTACAAACTTTGCATTGACCTAAGCCAATAGGTGGCGCTATACTTTTTCGAAAATCACTGCATGGCATTACTTAAAGGCCTACACAAGCATCATGAATATACATTTATAGCCAGAAATATCAATGTTCCTTGGAGTTATACCATTTTACATTTTGGGAAAAAATCTTCCAAAATTGTCCAAACTGCACGCAAGCTCACGCCCAGGTAGTTTTATGAAAACTCTTGATTTTAATAACTTTTGACCCCAAGGGTGTCAGGAACCAGTTGCCAGATTTTGAAATGGATCGGATTTAAACTCTCGGAGGAGTTCGTTCGTTTGTAAATGCAAAAATTGAAGGAAATGGCCAAAAATACACAGAATCACCACAGCGCCCCCTAATGTTCAAATATTCTGGGAAAATTTGGGGATGTTCTAGGACTCATTGTGAACATGTCCTCAAAATTTGGTGAAAATGACGGTTAGAAAAAAAAAAAGTTATAGGCCTTTGAACTTTCAGGACACAAACCTACAAACTTCATTGGTCCATAACTTTATTGAAAAATGAGATATCAACATTCTTTCAATAACTTTTGATCGCATCGAAAATTCTTGCAATTTCAATAGGGCTTTCGCCCGACTTGCAGTCGGCTCAGGCCCTAATAATTCTTGCAATTTCAATAGGGCTTTCGCCCGACTTTCAGTCGGCTCAGGCCCTAATAATTCTTGCAATTTCAATAGGGCTTTCGCCCGACTTTCAGTCGGCTCAGGCCCTAATTAACTTTGTTTATCTTCACGCGGTGATCAACAATTACTCGTGCTGCATACGGCTCGCAGCCTATTGATCTTCTTTGCTGGAGTCTAAACAGGCACACAGCGAAAGCACACACACACACGTACACACAAACACAGGCGAGCAGACACACACGGGTACACACAAACACACAGGCGCGCCATAGCCGCACACTTTCTGACTTGCTCTGAAAGATCCCAATTACCCGAGCTACACAGCAGCACCGCCTACTGTAATGGCAGTGTGTTAATTAAATTTACATTTTCGCAATCACCGCCGCGGGGGGGCGGGGGGGCGGTGTTTGGCAGGACCCTTGATTGCACTGTTACAAGAGTATATGTGTGTGTACATGTGGGTTGATGAGCGTGCCTCCGCGTGTCACAGGTGACCTTTAAAAGAAACAAACATGCGCCGCCGTCTCTGTTAGTGTTTTCTTCCTGATTTTCCTCTTTCCCGCTCTTGCCTCCGATTGTCCAGAGGCCCTGCAATTAGTGCTCCCCGTCTCTCTCTACGAACGCACTGGCCTGAAAAAGCCCGAGTGATCGAGGCCCCCGGGGCGATCCCTGAGATTTCATTAAACCCCCCCCCATCACACACACACACACACATTTAAGGCTTCATCTGCCTCGGGGAGACAGTGGAATTGTGGGTTGAATTTGTGCCTGCTGGCTGAGAGGAAGGTGGAGAGAGGCGAAGGGAAGACGGCAGTCTCTCAGATGCCGCTGATTTCCCCTGCTGAATAGAGAGGAGATGTTGCCTTGGCGACGACAGGTGTGCAAGGCGACGTGTGTCGAAGCGCGCACGCAAAAAACAACTGTAAGCGGGGAGTTTCCCGAGGCTTTCTCAGCGTGCTCTCCTAAAAAAAAAGAAGCAGACGGGCTGATATTTGTCTTGATCAGCAGGTGTATTTAGCCTGCGTGCATGTCAGCAGACTATCACGCAAAGCCGGAGGACGGAACAGGAGTCGGAGTGAAGAAAAACACTCACTGGCGTAACTTTGGCGAGATGCTGTGCAACGCCAACCAGGACTTGCTAAAGGCTATTATGCCGTCGCAGTGAGATATTAAAGCTTTTCTTTTTTTAAATCTCCAGATCCATCTGACTAGTTTATTTCCTCTGAGCTGAACACGGCTGTTTGAAGTAATAAATTATCAATGCAGGCTTTTTTTTCCCCCACTAAATACCTTACACGCATCACCGCTTGGTGAGCTTTTACACTAACAGACACACGCACTGACAAAGTCGCACAGTCACACACACACACACACACACTTTGAGTAATTAAAAGAGCCCGTCTCTGAGGTGTTTTGTCTCTGTTCTATTTTGACATAAAACATATTATTCTGACAGACATTGCTTGTTCTTATCTCCTTGGCAGAGACATAGTAATTAATCTAGAGGATTAAAGGTGTTTATCCTTGAGATTATCTGATGAATGAAATGGCCTCTTTTTGTTCCTTTTAATTCTTTTTTGTTCAGATGTATTTGCATTTTCTAACCAACTCTCCTGCGACGCTCATTCAGTAAATGTACAGGACCCAGTGCTTTGATGCACAGTAAAATGAAGCACTTCCTATGCTGACGGATTGCTGCAGGCGAGCGTTTGAAGCATCGTTAGCACGTTTTCTTGGTGTTTTGACTCTAGAAATATACACTTTTGCACGATTGTATTGGAAATGTGTATTCGATGGTGACACCGGTGGGGCGCTTGAATTTGGGCAGACGACCATGCCGATTGCACTTCAGTCGAGTGTGCTTTGGCTTCTTCGTCCTACGGTGAGCAGCAGCCAAAGTGTGATGAACCCACGATGAGGAGATAGGAGGCTGTGTAAATGAACGTGAATAATGCATGAGACCCTCCTCTGGGCCGCTTTTGAGAAGCTCGCTTTAAATGCGCGCCTCTCAGCTGGACGCACGTGCAAACCTCCCCCCCCCGCGCGCGCGCGGCGTTGTGCGAGGTGAATACGCCGCGGTGATATGTGGCACCGGAGGCCTGTGGAGAGGCATACGTTTTGAATGGCGAGATGAGACTGCATGGATCCCCCCCGTGGTGGCACTGTACATTTTAGGCAAAGTGAGTGAGCGTGCTCTTGGGTTCCAAAGCATCAATTGTGCAGCGCAGAGTCTTTGATGTATTCAACCGTCTATTGCACTATATTGTCTCCTGTGGATAGAGGATAGTGTTATCTGTGCCTATGATCTCTCCCTGTATGATTGCTGAAGGTTTCTGCACATCCATGAACCCGACGAGCTACCGTAGATGTCGACTTGAGGAGCTAAAGGGCCAATCCAGATGTGTAGGGCAATCAAACACTGGATCAAAATTGAGATCGCCAGGTGTTCCTTCCCCTCAAGAGAGCTGCATTCATGTGGCAGCTTAGTCTCATTAGGAAGTGTAGTTATTTGTGTTAGTTTCTCCAGCAATGGTGAAAGAAGCACTCGTAACTTTCGCTCACTGTTAAGGGTCTGTAAGCCGTTTAATCAAAACGACAATAAAACAGCAAATAACCCTTCTGCTGTTCAAACACTGTTACAGCCTGAATTACAAACAACGAGACCTCTTCCAGAGAGGGAAATCACCGAGCTGGGATGATGGTGCTCGGAGGACGTCGTACTGCATAACATCCACGAAACCAAGGAGTTCATTGTTGATGTTAGGAAACATTGAGACAAAGAGGCGCAACCGCAACCACATCAACGGAGGGGAGGTGGCTTTACGTTGCGTGACTGGTAAAAACATTGCCCATTGGGGAAAAAACATCCCAGCTGCAAACCTTATAACAAACTGATATAAGATGTGCACGGCAGAGGACATGAGGGCTCTACTGCGAGTGATTAAAACCGCCCGTAACGTCGGTGGCATCCATATAGTGAACAAAAGTGATATCGGTCAGAAGAGGAGCCTGCAAATATCTAAAAGGATATTAAAAAAAAAAAAAAAAAACCTTTCCGCCAAAACCTGCAATGAGATAAAGAGGCTGTTTCTTCAGGCTCCCGAATTCATCATCCGCCCTCCAAATATAATGTCTTTTTTTGTTGTTGTTGTTGTTTTCTTTCTGTTGGAGGAACGGCAACAAGGTCTTGTCGTACTCAATCTCAAACAATAGAGAGAACTGCGCTGCCTGTTTCAACGATGCGAGGGACGTCACGTGACCTGACAGCCAAGGTGCGCGCGGGTCAATGTCTCATGGGGTGAAATGCGTGTCCTCCACTGTACAGCGTGATGGCCTGCGTCAAAGATTGATGACCAGCACTTGGTGTTGCCCCCCCCCCCGCCCCCCACCCATTTTAGTATGTTTATTTCCAGCTATATATACTGTATATTCCAGTGCCAGAGAAGATGACCTTCAAGAAGCCTTTATGTATAACCTGTGTATGTTATCAAATCCGTCTCCTACTTGTGAGTATTATGTTTAAGGATATTACACATACATCTTTCCAGTGACTTTGTCTACAATCTAACTGTATCAGAGAATATATTTTGAACGAATGATGTTCATCCCTCTATAAAATTCCAGATATTTAATTAAGAATCTATGTCATGGAGCATCGACGCGAATCCGACAGCTTGAGGTGGACCAACAACATCTCTTTTCCACTTGTGATCCATTGGAGCTGTGTTGGAGGGAGTTTGTTTTCAGACTTTTTGCCCCCCTAGTGGCCACAAATCACTCTGAGGATGGGTTTTTAGATAGAAAGTGCCTCATAAAAACAGTCACTCTCTCACTCAGGTTTGGCTTTGAGCACTCACCGGGCTGAGTGCACATGTTCAAAACCCAATTCTGGCCCCATTGCTGTCCATCGAGGTCGCCGGTCTTTAACATCGTTTCTGTGTCTCTGGCTGTGGCAGAAGTGTCTTATGTGTCCTCTCTTTCATGGGGGGGATGTCATTAGAACAAACACCTGCGTCTTTCTATCCACACCGGGACAAAGAATGAATAAATAATTGAAAGATGAACTTTTGGCGGACCATTAATTGGTATTTGAAATTATCATCTTTGATCAATTTTACAGTTTTAATGGAAACAATTAATTGAAAATTCATGAAAAATTTGAATGGTAGAATAAAGCACTCGTAAGATACAAACCAAAAGTATAGCTCTGGGGACTACATGGAACCAGGAGAACAACTTATTTTTGATACGCCAAAAAAAAGATGTTTTCTTCTAATTCACAACACGTTGTCGTTGTATGGGATCGTAACTCTTTAGAAAACAGCGTCGTACAATACAATGCAATGCCAAGATGTATTCCATGACATCTACTGATCAAAGGATGAGTCATTTTCAAACTTGAAAGCCTCGTACGACTCCCCCTGCATGTAAAGCAGGCCTTTTGAAAAAAAAAAAAAAAGGTACGGATATGAAAAGTCGCATTCAGTTGTGTGAGCGCTAAGGAGTCCGATTTGACAACAAAAGCTAAAGAGCTAAATAAACAAACAGGGCTGACGTTTATTAAAGCAGACAGGTATCCGCCAATGCAGTCTTAACCTGGCTTTGATAAAAATAAATCTCTGAACCGCTCAATGAGTTCATGAATATAAACAGAGAATATGTCAGCTGGCAAGGAAATATTGAGTTGGGACAGTTCACCGTCTGCAGAAACGGAAATGTAATGCAGCCTGGTGGGGGTTTTTTTGTCCTCACGCGGTGCGTGAGCAGAGACGGATTCTGTCGCTGGGACTCCCAAAGTCATAGTCGCTGTTGATGAGATGTTTTGTTTTTGTATGCTGGTCTTGCATCAGAACACTTTCAAGATCCTGAGTTAATAATCAAATGGCAATAATCAATGTGGCAGGTAACATTAAATATAATAGTCTGTTTATCGGTCAATTTTGTGTCCAAGTGTTCCGACCTGCGATTCTATGCTTTGGGGTGTGTGTTTTCTCCAAGAGTCACTGTCACACACACACACACACACACACACACAGATGAAGCGTGAGGGATAGTAGAAATAGGACTCCTGGGCAGAGTGGAGGTATTGATTTATCGTGCTGTGCGCACATTTGACCTTTAAACTGTGCGCAGGTGCACACACACACACACACACACACACACACACACACACATTGACACTGCGTTTTTCTGAATGCTTAGTCACCAAAATCTGTATCATCTGTTAATTTGTTAATTTCATGCTCTCTAAAAGACAGGAAATCAACCCTTGCATGTTAGTAATACAAATAGAATTAAAGTGTTTATTTCTTATTTTCAATTTTGCAGTTAGTAGAAAGAATTAGAAAAAAACACCAACCATAAGAAGAATCCGTGACTGAATTATTAACGGAACACAGAGAACACCAAAAGAATGTTAATCAAACAAATCGGCCGCATAGCGTTGCAAAAGTATGGAGGCCTGATGATGCCGGTGTGTGGGCTAGGAAATAATAAATGGGGAATTTAACCTTCACCATGAAAGCGTATTGTGTTGAAGTGTATTATTATTTCTTCAGTAAAAATTTAAAAGATGAAAATTAGTTTTTCTCTCCCACCACTCTGGTGTCTGGTCTTAGCCATTTTCACGATGAAATGAAAAAGTGTTTGTATCTATCGGTATCATGAAAACAAATGAACAAGTTCATCAGTTACGGAAACAACCACCAAATGACGCAAACGAGGCGCCACGGTACTTTTCAACAAAGCACCGCCTCTCGAAAAGAGCCGATGACTGGCGTCGTCCTTTTTCAGCCTGGTCTCGCCTCTCTCCATCTCCCTCCTTGGTGTCGACCCAGGAGGCGGGCTCCCATTACCACATCTTCCTTGCTTTGGGGCGGTCATAATTCTATTATGAGTTTCCTCCTGTAACTTAAACTCTTCCAAAGAGGGGAGGGGCAAGAGCAGGAAACCGAGAGCCCAGCAGTTGGCCATCAATAATACAGAGTTGCATCTCATTGTGGATGAAATATACATGAAACAGTTCCACGGAGCGTCTTTGCACTTCCAATAGAAAAGAGAACGTATCCAGAACTCCCCTGTCGAACACATCTCAACACTTGTCAAAAGACGTGCGTGCGATTCCTAGTTCTGCAGCCAAGTCTGTGTTAAAACCCCACACTAAGAGCCACGTCGTTTTGATTCAAAGAAATATTAAAAGCGGGGAATGAACTATCCTTGGTCGCTTTATTTTAGACAGCCTTAAAGGGCCTTGAGATTAATCTCCCCAAACTCCAACCCGAAACCACGAGACTGGATACTTGTCTTTTTGGGGGAGAGCTAATGGCACATGACAGAACGTGTTAGCACTGCAGCCCTTTTTTTTTTTTAAAGTATATATCATTTAGTTCTCAGAAGAACCACTTTATGCCTCTTCCATTCACTCTCCACTCGATGACAATTTTTTATTTTTTTCACTTCTGGGGCGATGGCTCGCAGAGGGCGGCGTTCCTTCCACCAGAGATTGCCTTCACTTCCTGCTTTTCCTTGGTTTTCTGAGAGGTGGAAGGGAAATGGATCCGGTCCTAAAGGGCCAGCGAAAAGCTCGGTGAGACAGAGACAGTAAGGCGTCAATGCGGAGGATGGGAAGTGTGAATGGAAAACAGCAGTGGCCGAGGAAACACGCATCGTGAAAAGATGCATGAAAGGAGAAATTTAAAGCACCTGACAGTATTTTCAGGGATGAAGAAATAAAAAAGAAAAAAAACTGCAGTAGACGAAGGTGGAAAACTATGACTTTGTTCCTCTGATCTGAGATGAAAGCAAAGGGAGAGCAATGAGATAGAGGGGGGGGGGGGAAAGACAAGAGAAACAAAGAGCGATGAAGAGAGACCGGGGGGGGGGGGGGGGGGGGTTGCGCAGTCGCTAACAGAGACGGCGCTAATGATACCGCATTCGGTGTCACAACTTCACACAACACAAAAACAAAGCACAAGCCCTGAACTTCAAAAACAAATTAATTGGAAGTGCCGGGTGCTACAAGTGTGTGGGTGGTTTTGGGTTTCCTTGCCGAGATCTATCGCCTCCTCAATAGCGCTCTCAAATGCTTCCTGGGTCTCATGTATTATTAGGCTTTAAATCCAAGCTAATTCTCTCCACATCTGCGTCGAACCGTTGAATCGGGGGTACCTTTTGAAACGTGCAGGTTGGAAAAGACAAATGAAAAGGAGGTGAGCTGAAGACATCTCCAGCGAGAATCCAACCCCCCCCCCCCGGGGCCGGGTCGGATCCGAGCAGGTCTCAGGTCTCAGAGGGGTTTCTATAAGGCAGCAAAGCATCGTAGGACTTGAGCATTTCTGTCTCTAATTAAGCCCCAACATAGAACACCCCCGAACAAAAAGGTTTTTCCAAAATCAGACTCGGAGACGACTCTTGAAGTTTGGCTTTTTTTATCCAGTGACTCTAAATGACTGCATCTTGTTGTAAAAATCTAAAAATGAGCGACAATACCTCGTGTCAAACATTCTCCAGAATGAATGAAAGCACATCGGTAACCGTCACGCAGACACGTGGATTCCGGGCCGGCGTTGAATTGCATTGGAGCTTTGATTCATCATTTCAGACGTCGGAGACAAACAGGAGACCCGATCTGCTCCGAGCTCTGCGGTGCACTTGGAGGCTTTACGGGTGTCGGCATCCGAGTCGACCCGGCGCTGCTTTCGCGCATTAAAGTTAAATAATTGAAAAGGGCCGTTCTTCACAGCTCGACACCTCACAGCCCCTAAATAATTGTTTTTATTTGATGTTCTCTGGTTAGGATTTAATCCGCACCACGGCGCGGAAACTCCTCGTGTTAAATGGACGGTTTTCATTTCAGCGCTCTATTAGCATGACTGGAATAAATTAATCACAAATATTGTTTTCGGGCTAGTATTAAGAATTGTTGTGTTTTGGTTTGCACTTACTAATCAATAATGTGTGACTTGTCCTAATCAGCATGATTTCTCTTGTGTTTTTTATTCTGGACTTTAAAGTATTAAAACACCACATGTGCTATACTCACCCAAGAGAAATTAGTTGTATTTACAAAATGCAACACTGTTATTTTGTCCAAGAAAGTGGTTTTAAATAAACGAAAAAACAATGTCAATGGGTACAACACCAAATCTATTGGAAACACTGGAAATAAACTGAATGAAAATGGGGAATTATTCATAATGTTGGAGCCATGAGAGCATGATTAATGTAATTTATGCTGCAAAACAGAAAATTATAGTTATATTCTTTAGTTTAGATATCTGAACCATCTATCAGGCCGCAGAGAGAGAAAGGGACTCTTTCTAGGCTCAGATTATGAACCATAAACAGATCATTATATAATCCAGTTAAGTCATTTTTATAGGGATTATGGCACACAAACGGAGTGATTTGGCGCCCAGTTGCCTGAATAATATGATTTGTGTGATAGTTTATGAGTATATGATTAAAATAGCACAGCCTGCGTTGTGTTAATTGACTAGTCAATTCATAATGACGACACTTTCAAGGGCTTTAAAAAGAATAAACATCAAAACGCATAAGAACTGCAGTATTAATGACACTTTCATGAAGTTTGCCGTCATTTCTCATTCTTTGGTGAAGAGTAAACGGAAATCCCTCAGGCTGTTTATTACTCTGTGATGAAAAATAGATTTCCTACTCAAACCTCACTAGGCCTCACTAAATCAAAGAGGTGTGCATATCAATAAAGGGTTGACGAGTACAAATTCTGATCAGAGATAAAAAGTTTTATTGAGCACACATTAAATGCATAAAATTGCACGGACGCCTGCAACGAGTGTCCTTTTGCACATGTGATATGTGTACAGTCTTTTCTGATTAAACTTACGAATCTGTCGCGTTTTGGGCAAAAATATTACAGTTGGCTTTTGGGATTATCTTGTTGTTTCGTTGGTTAACATGAAGACGGAAGTGCCGATAATGAAGTACACAAGTCGAGTGTCAAAAAACATGAACGTCGGCTTCCCGCCCTCACGGGCAACGCGGTATGTTCAACGTGGCCTTTTGGAGTATATAAAAGCAAGTGCATCAGTCTGTTCTGTTTTGGCAAAATCATACATCATTTAAAAAAAAAGGAGCTTTAAGCACACGCAAGGACTCTTTTCCACGCATTAATGTAAATATTACAAGCAGGCAACATAATATATTCCCACCTATAGATTCTTCTATTTTTTTCAGATGAAAGGCAACAATGTGTTATATCTCATCTATTCAAGAAAACAGGGGTTATTATTTTTGCCCAGAAGATATACAATTTCTTTCCGTCTGCTCCATTTCAGAAAATATGTCTGTGAGTGGGTGTGATGAGAAGAGGAGCAGGTTGGCATCTTGCTTGGCAGAATCCTTGTGTTAAATGCATGTGTGAATTTGTGAATTTTGACATGCAGTGTAAAGTGCTTTGAATGGTCAGAACACTAGAATTTAAAAAACTTTCGAGTTTCGAGTGTTTTTTTCACGCGTAGCAACCTATATGATTACCTGATTCCCTTATAGCAGCATCACCCTGGATCCAACCTCCCATTCCTGGAGCAAATGAAAACATACTTATTGGTAGGCATGGCGGAATATCGATGTTGTTGCCGTGTCAAGGTGTTTCACTGCAGTGGTAGTTGAACGAAGATGCGCGCATTTTACTTTGCTTATAAACATCGGTTGGGCCGCATGAAATGTAAACAAGTGGATGATTTCAGACCTGCATATTTCACACCAAATCAGACAAAGAGAAAGAAAGTGAGACATGAACCCGTTTTAAGCATAATGGTCTTATTTTAACCACAGAATGGTATAAAAGCTAATTTTAAAATGATATATTTTGTTAATAGTTTACTAAATATTTCTTTCACAAGGCTTTTACTCTGCTTAGTATTGATACTCTGTGTCTGGAAATCAACAGCATCAAGCATTTAAAAATGACTGAATATCGGCTCCCGATCTGTGGCTTGGTATCCGTGATCTCATTATTCAGCTCCATAAAGAGCTTGTGAATCTAAATGATCTTTGCCCATACGGGCTACTCGGGCTCTTTCTACAGACACTTAGCAACTGAGAGGGAAGAGAGGGTACGTAACAAGATAAAAAAAAAAAAAAAAGAGTAAGTGTATTAGATGAATTCCCATTGAATCATTGATGAATTATCCATACTTAGATGAAGAAAAGTGGGAGGTGATGGTGGTGGTGAGACAGGCTGAGGACATGTGTCACTGTTCCATGCTACCCACAACTTGTCTATACAGCTTGTGAAGAGGCAGAAGGAATGGACAAGGCAAGAGGAACAAATATATATATATAGAGAGGAACAAAGAGATGAAGGGGGGGGAGGGGGGGGACAGAAAAAATTGTATTAGACAGTAAGAATATGAGAACGAGAGTGAGCGGCTTTGCGGCCGCTAATCCCGACAGAAAAACATTCCGATTAGACTCATCCTTTCCTCTGAGGATTAGAAGCTTTGATAAAACGTTCAACCCAAACCAAAATCAATTTAGTCAGGGTGTAACACTCACGAGCCTCTCGTCCTTCTTTCCCCCCCCCCACAGACGACGACGTGAAGCCCTGTGAGATGACGGCCTTTTATTTTATTTTCTCATTTCAGCCAATTCTTGGAGGAGTGCCTACTCAAAAGCGCCTCTGACCGAGCCCGATTAGGGCCCGTCTGAGCAGCGTGGCACAATGTGAACTAATGTGAGGCCATATTCACTCAACTTACATTTGCAATCAGAAAGGGGCTGCGTTGGTCTTTTGTTTAAAATCCAAAGAGTGGGGGGCAAAAAAGGAAGAAAAAAAAAAATTCTTGAAAAGCTGGAGGACAACCGAGTGCAGTGAACTAAACAAGCAAAGCAACCTCACTTACTCCTTATTAATGATTCATGGCAGGGTATTCAAACTGCGTGTCAAAGTTGTCAGCCCTCCAGGCACAAAAACATGTCAGGCCTAATTGAGTTCTTCCCGAGAACCAATTCAGATGACTAAACTGTGCTCTTGTTTGTTTCTTCAACAGCCTTAAAAAAAAAAAAAACATGCAATATCGATTTTTTTAAAATGTCCTTTATGTTTGCAATCCGATTTTCAGGGAACAGGAATCGTTTATTGCCGTAATCTGTCAGACAGACGTGGAATTTGACTTGGCGGTTGGTGCATGACGGCAGACAACGTAGTGCAGGAAATATAATAAAATATAGTGACATATATGCTATGAGTTAGTAAGCTAAAGCTATGGATTAATTCAGTTAAAACAAAGATAAAAATAGAAATAAAAATAAAGAGTGCACCAGCTAACAGAAAGTAACAAGTGATTCCTCAATTGCCGAGAGGTATGAACACATCAGCTAAGGTATGATTACATGAGCTTAGCATATGTTGTCTGTAATACAGGATTCATGTGTTATAATCTTTTTTGGTCAATTTGATTTCACCCACTCTCCCTGTAAATGATCTAAATCTAACCTTGGTTTTTACCCCTCACTGAGAAACACCCCAAGGCAATCCACCTTGACTCCTCCGCGTGTGTGCGCGCGTGTGTGTGTGTGTGTGTGTGTGTGCTTGCTCCCGTGGACACAACAAATCAGCAGAGAAAAACCCTTTTTTTTCCTCCTCACCGTGGCAGAGTGCTGGGAGTTTGAAAGCAGTCTTAACCGTGCCTGGCAAGCATGAACACACAGTGTTGCGCAAGTCATGTGAGAGCCGGCAGCTAAAGCTAATCACTGCGAAGACATGACACACACCCACACATCTGCGCGCGCCCACACAAATTTGCACATGTTAATGATGTCCTCCTCGCACGCACACACACACACACACGCACACACACACACACACACACACACACACACACAGAGAGGCTATTAAACACAGCATTAACAGAAGGCGATGCAAAGGGGTGAAGGAACGTTCTTCAACCAAATTGGATTACGAGTGTCGTCTAATATGAAACAAGCGTGAGAGGGGTTCCCTTGAAACTTTCCAGAAAAAAGGGAAAGCGCCGTTGAAAAATGAGCTGCTTCTTGGTCAGGAGACACTTCTGTTTCCTCTTGGACGGGAGAGCGAGGGGAGGGAGTGAAGGGAATTGGAGGGAGGGAATCTTTTACATCCAGGGAGACGTTCTACCTTTTGAATCGGTGGCCACGCCTCAATACATGCAGACATCCTATAAAAATATGAGAACACGATGCATAGGACCCGTCCGTCTCCCTATTCTCGGGACTTCCTTGCTTTCTCATTTTCCTTTGTAATTTCCTCCCTTTGCACTAACTATGCATTTGAGAAGGTGCAGTGGGAGCAATTTTCTGCGCTCCCATTCGCTTCTCATAATTCACATTCTTTATCTGTCCATGCGGGGCTATTGCATGCAGTCGTGTCCCTGGAGTGGGCGAAACCTCAGGGGCAGCTGTGGGTGTCCATTATACTGCATAAGGTGTACCAATGGTGGAGGATACCATCCATCACCATCCACAATAGCCTGCGTCAAATAAGGAGCAACAAGACCTCGGCTGTGGAGGTCAAGGACAGCCGTGACCAAACAAGAGGAGGCTCGTGTAAGCTCATTCTATGGAAAACTGTATTTCTATGTAACATAAAGACATTTAAATACGTGACAGCTGCTCCGTCTGTGGTGGCAAGCAGCTTCAAGCCATGTCTGTGACAGCGTGTCATTATACACTTGTTCCACGCATCATGTCTTTTCAATATACACATCAGTATTCAAAGGAGATGTATGCTTGGCAAACAAAACAAAAAAAAAGTGTGGTTGACACGCGAGTCGACACTCGGGGCTCAAATCCTGGGGCAAAACGCCACTGACCTTCTAATGTCACAAACAGCGGCCTCCCGGACAAAGCAAGCGTCCCCTGAAATCCTCCCTCCAGACGATCCTCTCTCAAACTGCATTATGAGCGACAATGGTTGGATGCTGGGTGGCTGCCGCAAGAATACATATATATATAACGAGCCTTTGCGTTTTTCTATAGTTACGGTAAGTGCCAGTCAGTGGCATCACAGCCGGGCCAGCTTGCCTCGCAAATCCATTTAGTCGGCAACATTGACGGATGAAAAAAAAAAAAACGGGTTACGAGTGAGGCGCCATTTGATATGCAGCACAGAACCCAAAAGGTGCAAGGTCAACGGCACTACATAGGATTGGACACGTGGGGCGTCCCACATTATGGGTAATGTGGGTGCTGTCCACCTGTTAAGAGGCAAAAGCAGTGCGTGTGTGAGTGTCTGTACAGGTAGCCGCACGCCGTAAAGAGATGTTAAAGAGCTCGTTCAATCATGCTGATGAGCTCCGTAATGCAAAGTAGTCGCGATCCCCGGACCAAAGTGAGGGCGTTTTCCAGAACATCATCTCCATTAGCTTTGTAACATTGACCTTGAGCATGGTGGCGGGCGAGCAAAAATGCTCGACACACACACACGCGCGCAAACTCACAGCTGCACACACACACAGACAAGAACACACCACAAACCTCCCTCCGCTTTTTACATTAAGTAAATTAAAGCCTGCTCTGCGTCACATCAAACACTGTGTGGCACACTATGCAAATATATGAGATGTATTTAAAGTGCACACAGTGTGTGTGCAGAGCTAATAGTTTAAAAAAAAGAAAACACTAATTATATCAAAGATAGTCATAATCAAATCATAATTAAGTTAAAAGTTTGAAAGTTCTTTAGCAGAATAAGTTGGAAAGCTCTTTTCTTCAAGTACCAAATGAAAGATGCACCATTTCACTTTCCTCTTTGAAGTGGATCTGATTGGATCACCCGAGGATTTTTGCTGTTGCCTTTCTGAATTTCGAGATAATTAATATATATAATAATTTGGAGAGTGTTTGTTATGGCAGGACACATGCTGTAAGTCTCTAATGCAGATTTGTCTTTAGATTTTACAACAGAATGGAATAGATTGTAATATCCAGACATGGCCAGATTTCACTAAAGCAAGTTCAAAGTGTCAATTTTGAGACCATATTGTCATATAATGCCAACTGTTCAACTGACCTGTATTAGCCTGGACATCTTGTACATCTTAGTTAAGAAGTCCATCCCATAAACATTGACTTAGGGACCAGAACTTTGTTTCATGATTTATATGTCCTTATGAAAATGCATTCGGGGAAGAAACAATAAAAAGTTGAATTAATTACAATTAACCTTTTAACTGCAAATAAGAACTACACTTGAAACCTTTTTAAAATATTGATGAAACATCCAATGGCATACATCAAGTTCTCGTGACCTATCGGATCTAAAAGATACCGATGCATCAGAAAAAATGCCAACTTCAACACTCAATTTACCGCCGGTTTACACATTCATTCATTCAGTGACTAGTGAGTACATGAAAACAGTGTCATTGTAAAAGAAGTAAATTACCCCCTTAGTGTCACTCTAATGTGGAATTTTAAATGAAGGCCGTTTGCCACAAAATTCACAAGACTGATCATACTATTATGAAAATCTGCATGTATTGTTAAGAGTATTGATCAACTTGAATAACATGTTGAATTGTCTCATCTATCGTCAGTCTGCCAGGCCCAAATGCCACAGGGGATTTTTTTTTCTGATTACCAATAAATGGGCGGATTAAAGAATCACACACGGCACAGAGCTGATCAAAGATGAACCTCTCTGGCTGTGTAACGCGACAAATGACAGCTTTAATCAGCCATATCAATAGAACTATGTGTGGCACAGAGGCGCTCTTTGCCTTTTTTTTCTTTTTACAAGATGAATATTTTTTGATGTTTCCTGTAAAAGCGAAATATTCTGTTAAGTCCACCCTTAACGAGGAATGCTTAGGACTGAAACCCAGCCAGAAACAATGCTCTTCATTTCTCATTCATCTTCATGCATAAACTGGATTGCTTGGAAAAGACAAATATAACCACATCTGAGTCCTATGCTCATCTTTGATCATTCAGGGCAGACAGCCAGGTTGCACGGCGTGCTGCTGCTGCTAGAGAAGAGGAAGCACAAGTGCCCCTCAGAGAGAACTATTGCATAATGAACCGATCCCTCTGTCCAGATCCTCTATTGTCAAGGACATACTGTACACTGGCAGCCTTCTATCGCTTCTGTTTTAGCGTGAGAGTGTATATGTGACACTTAACGGAAAAAAAGGGAAAGCTTGACTCAATTGATAACGGCGCGTTTACAGTGGGTCGTGGCATTGTGAGAGTTCCCGTGCAGGTAAACACCCTTCTTTTCAAATACAGCAAACACAACAAATGAGCCTTCAAGCCTCTAGTGAGTGTGTACAAGTGGGTCTGAATTGCCGTCCAATGAGATGAGGTGCGCTTCAACGTGCCACAGAGCAAATGCGGTTTGACGTCTACGCGTAACCAACACAACCGAAGGCTCTGACGGATTGTGTCCAACGGTTCGTGTTGTAGCACGCTATCGCAATTAGGGCCAGTAAAGGTCCCCTTGGGAAATACCCACGCTCAGACACACTCACTTGAGTCTTCATACATCTTTACAGCAGCAAACCCCCCCCAAACAAAAATCAGAAAATATAGAATGAGACTTTTGTTTGCTGGGAAACGATAGAAATTGCATCTTCGAGTAACTCGGTAACTGCCTGGTACAATAGGTAATGACGTCCCACACACACGCACGCACGCACACACACACACACACAGACGTGCCGCTACTCTGAGGTTTGTTGCTGAAGAAGCATTGGTTGTAATTAGTTTGCTGTGAAAGTTGAAGGAGGGGTAAAGAAGGGTTGATACCTGAACTGTAAACCACCTTTTATTTCTGTTGCCGCAGACGTGGAGAAACTGTGCATGTTTTCTTCTCTGCACTGATAAAAACACAGAACATTACATATTTGTGCACTTAGCATTGGATTCAGCTGGCCGTCCAACAACCTTCATTTCTATATGTGGCGATGAAGGGGGGCAAAAGTTTCCCTTTCAAGCCGCTGAAGTTCAACTGGATTTGAATCAGGCTTGTCTAATTAAATGTAAAAACATCCCTCTATTATTTTTTATAAATTGGGTATGCAGCCAAACTGAGAAACAACTTAGTTTGCTAGTGTTGCTTTGCCCTGTTTGTTCTGTACCACCATATGGTACGTACATTTACCAAGATAACGACATACATACATAAATGTATATATAACCCCCTTTGTGTTACGAAAAGTGTTGCCGTTCAAACTAAATCCAAATCGCAAGTTTGCGAAGTTTCTCTTTGTGTCAAAACATTTCAACCTTGAAGGTTTTATTCAGGCAGTGCGGATCCAGATGTGTGTGAGGCATCCCCACAACATCTGTAGCAACATGCAGTTTTAGAAAACCAAGTGGAAAAATGTGTTTCCTGTGTAAAAGAAAGAAAGAAAGAAAGAAAGAAAGAAAGAAAGAAAGAAAGAAAGAAAGAAAAAGCAGTCCCTCTGTAGCCACAATGGCAGGCTCTCCTGCCAAGGTAAAAGCGAAGGCAATGATACGGAATGCGTTCAATGCAGGAGGAGCTTGGCTTCAGCCTCCGTGGATAATAGTATGCGGCATGGCCAGTTTTTAAAGCCGCTGCTTTTGTAGGAAAAGGCTTTATTGCAAGGTGAACACACTGATGTTCCCAGCGTGGGGGGGGGGACAAAGGGTATCCTACATACTAGAATAAGTACGAAGCAGGCACTGTGAATTACAACACCCCCATGTACCCGTTGTTGAGTAAAAGATATAGAAAGAGCCGCACACTTCCACTGGGACGTGGATGTGCGTAGGACATACAGGACTAAATAGCACCAAAACAGGATTTTGGAAAATTTGTTATGGAGCTGTCATTCTCCAGCTCTCCCTCTTTGGTTAATTAGAGATGATGGGCAGATGGTCTGCATATCTGTGTGTGCTAGAGACAGGTGTTGATGGCTCAGCCCTGCCAAAGGCTTGGTGGGTTACAACGGGAAGCCCGGGACACATTGGGGAAACAAAAACATGGAGGAAACTGGAGAGGAAGGACCGTAGAAACGCGTTAGTGCCGTAATCATTTAGTACAATGTCTATATTCATTACATTCACAACCATGATAAACATGCTAGGAGGTGCCTAGTCATAGTCAAATACAATACAACATCAAAGAAAGGGTTAAATATTGGCAGCTCACACGTCAAGCTTTCAAATTCAAAGCAAATATCGTAAAAGAACACCATGAAAAAGTCACTGCAACCCACAACGGTCAAGGGAGGGCCAACAAAGTGCCCTCTCTAACTTCTATATAATCCGCTGGGGGGGGGGGGGGGGCTTTGTAGACTTCCTCGTCCTGCGCAGGAAGATAAACGGGGATGAAGAAACAGCACCAGACTCTACACTGAGTGTTCATTGTAATATGCAAAGTTGGGAACAGGTTTCCGTGCACAAAGAAATTCCTCCAAATCGGAATTTGAATTCATGAAACACAAAAGAAAAAACAGAGCGAATCAATTCTATTCACAACACACCAGTAAAAGGAGGAACATTCAATCGCTGCCTCTCCAAGGACAGAGACGTGTGCATGGCGGCCCTGCCTTCACAATGCAATAGATTTTCTTGAATTCAGAATCAGTGGTGCCAGAAAGTACTAGTTTTCTATGTGCCAGAAATGCCCAGTAATCTTGATTTGTTGACAACCATCCATGTAATTACAGAACGTAGTGTGAGGATATCATACTGCTCCAATAAAGGCAAAAGACGCACATTCCTACACTATTTCTACTCTGGCACGAGCTTAAATGTAATGAAAACTCAACTACTTCCATGCTGTCATTTCAAATTGATACATTACAACGTTAGGGATGCCTAATTTCAGACCGCTGAGTTCCACAGTGGTGATAAATAAAGCAAAGTGTCAGAGCTCATTGTGCAACGTCTGCCCGTCGAGGCTGACAAACCAAATCAGCCACCAGTGTGATAGATTTGTTTACCAAATCTTTTGACAAGGGAAACGTTATGTTACCAATTGGGAATTGTGTTCTACTTTGTTTGTGTGTGTGTGTGTGTGTGTGTGTGTCTGCATACATGAAGCTCCACGACAGATATGTTATTGATAATAATAGACCTGGCAAAGCCAAAGAACACCAACGATAAATGCCCTACAACTTGTTTTCTCCATCATGAGACATGGGGGGGGGGGTTCTTGTTCCAGTTATACTTTCCCAAGGAATTAGTTACATGTATGTTGTGTACAAGTGATGACTATGCGTCATTCATTATCTGCATCGTGAGTGAAGCCTTTACTGTTGCCATGGTAACCTGTCATTTAATATTTAATTTTCACAAAAAACTGCCAATCAAACGCTAGTATTTATTATAGCCATGTTATAGAGCTTTACGTGTGTATATTCCTTTAATGAGGTTATTAGCCATTTCTAATGCTCTTTTAATATTGTTGCTTCGAGTAACCTTTTCTTTGACAACCAAGAATCCCAACAGAACATATCAATGCAGCTGCCACTGCCTGGGGGTAAATTGTCCGACAATTAGAGATGGAGCCTAATTTTATGTATATCCATTTGGCAAAGCAAGGCAAATAGGCTGGCAACTGCCTTAATCTGCTTTCATATTTAGTGCAGCCATGAACATTTTTATTTTACACTGGGCCTAAGCTAATACGGCGGGCACACGGCTGTGTAGGCATGCACAGCCTTCACATCTGGGGGCTTCTCTCAATGTGAGATGATCGTGCGTCATGCACAGTAAGAACTTTGTTGCTGGGAGGTCTCGATCGACTTTTCTAGATCCTCGGTCGATATAAATAGAAGCGATGATTTGATTCACAACAAATTACCGCACGCGTATGCCTTAATATTGGGACACCGTATGGGGACTAGAGCAGTGGATCACGGGGTAAGACTTTTAAAATCATAATGCTGCCGTGCAAGGACTCAAGGAGCACAATTACAACGACGGGCCCGCGTGCTGTGACGTGTGCGCGTGGGCCCGAGATCCAAGCACGCTTGGTACTTTTGTTGGTAAAGGAATGTGACGAAATGTAGTTGAGATCTGGAGTATTTGTTAATGAATATTGTTCCAGCCAGAAGCACTACGGTCAGAGACGTCTCGGAAACATGAGTTGCCGCTCAGGCTTTTTAAATAAATTCCTGTTTGGCCATTTCAAATAACAAATATCAAACACTGTCAGTGCTCCTTTGATCGCAAATTGGCAAAAACTAGCCTTTCTTTTACACTAACTCTTTTGTTACGGTATCTCTAAGCAAACCCAAAGTGAATGTAGTCAGGATAATACTAACACTAATTAAGTATTGTATCAATAAATGTTTCACAGTAAGTGTTACGCTTCCTTTTAATACAGCTGGCCCTGGAGAGGAATAGAGAAAAGTGTTAGTAACTTAAACAAAGCCTCTCATAAGGATTAATTTGGCCCGCCACAAAGCTTTATACTTGTTTGCATTTTCGACGCTCCGATGTTCTACAACCCCTGTCAGGGTAATGGGCCGCATAGGTAATAATGTAAACAGCAGAGAAAAGCTATTATAAAATGCATTTAATAATAGATGCACGCTGTAATGAGCTCAGCATATGGTTTTAAAACACCAGTAAGCTGAAGAAAGTCATTTATTTGGAGTTCACGCTTTAAAGGAAATGAGATTCCTCATCAAAAGTCTTTCCAGAGATATCGGATTACTTCTCGAAAAAAAGAGGGCGGTCGTTAATACTCACTGAATATGCTTTGATCAAAGGGCGCGCTTGTTTTCCATGTTTGTGCATACGGTACTACTGCGGTCATCCCTTTTCTCCTTTACATTCAAAGTCAGCAGTTCTTTGCAGTTATTGGCGTAAAAAAGAGGGCAATAACAGAAAAAAAGCTCTATCAATAACATACTAGAAAATCCGTGGCAACTTCTGACATTACACCTGAGCTGAGTCCGTCGTGAATGGGCCGAGTGGATGGCTCGATATGCGATGTGGGAACTGTGGATGCCAAGGAGAATGTTCTTTAGCAGGAGGCCCATCAGGCTGTGAGCTTTGTTTTTTTATGAGTCAGCGTCCCGCAGTTCACAGAGAGGTCAACGCTGTCAAAGGCTAGTTTCGTAGAGCCTTGTGTTCACCCGGTTGCAAAAAGAAAAAACCCTGATAACGGCACTGGAAAGCCGATGGAGGCATGTTGATGGGAGAGAGAGAGAGAGAGAGAGAGAGAGAGAGAGAGGATGCAGGAATGCCAAGCAAACACATCCACGCCATCGACTAATCAAAATTCTCTTCATTAGCTTCAGGTTGCCTTTTGCATAAGTTAGTGTTGCTGGTGCAGTGGCCAGGGCATGGAAGCCAATTGCTTGGCTCCGGGGAGCATTGTCATGGGGATGAAAACATGAAAAAGAGTGTATTTATAATTTGGGTTTGACAACAGCACTGATAAAAGAATGCAGAATTTGACAGCGTCCTCTTTGCAAAGTACCGATTGGATTAACACGTACCTCTCCCTGGTTTTACGTCGAAGAAGACTCAAGAATGGGCTGATTCTCAAGCCATAAGTAGCATCTTTTTTCCTTAAAAATGCAGATTTTGATGTTTGATAAAGCGAGTACAAAATAATAAACCTCACTGACTAAGTTACCACTGTTTTTACACCTCTGTCTTTGCCTTCACCCTCTAACAGTGTCACCCCCACCACCCCCAAAACCCCCACACAAGCCTAGTTTATCTCATTACTTACAGTATGTGAATAAAAGTATATAAAATGAATCCTAATGCAAAATATGACCTCAACAGCATTGTTCAGGTCATATTTTGCATTAGGATTCATTCAAAAACCATATGAATTAATGTCATCATGTCCCTTAAAGCCCAAATACCTCTTATGTGATGTAGAGCCATACGTTTGAAGTGTAATCGCTCCGTAGTTGATGTCTAATGATCAGTAAGATGTGACGCCAGCAGCAAGCAAAGCGCCTCGGAGTCAAAGCGTGGATCCTTTTTTTGGTTGCAATAAACGCTGCAACTGACACCCCATTTATTTCTGTCTCACATTAAGGAAATACTCTGAACCTCGGCTGCTTGGTGGATTATGGTTAGTCGAGTAGAATGAGCCGAAACACATCTAGTTTCTAGTCTCTGGCCATTAAGAAGCCGAGCCATTAGCACCTTTCCCCAATGTCGGCGGGCAATTATGTTCTCCAGCGGTAAAGCTGTTAGAACAAGTGTTTCAGGTACCGGCTGCTCTTTGAACTGTCATATCTGGGACCTCGTTCAGCGCAACACATTGTGACTTTTTCTTCCTTTTGTTTAAGACATGCCAGCTGATTCATCCTCTAATATTGACTTTGATTCCTTAATTGTCTCCCAGTCAGAGCTTCTCTGCCGGCATCCTTTCCTGTTTTATTCTGCCATCTGTACACATTTATGTTGATTTATTGTATCTCACTTTTGTTCAGTTCCTAGAGGTTTTAGAAAAGGAGGAGATATCAAAACAGTTTAGGGCAAAGGACCAAGCTGTTTAAAAATGAAATGAGTCCATGCCAACGTTGCCTCTTTCTTATGTGGCCTCTGGCAGTCTCACTTGGAAAAATTGTAGAAAAAAATATCCGCTCACGAAATCTTTGCTCTACCTATTACAAAAGATACAAAATGCACAATTTAAGCTGATAGAAGCTCCACAGTGGAGAGAGCAGGCAGGGCAAGTCCAACGAGGTGCTGGTGCAGCCAACTCATTCAAAGGTTTCTAATTTTAGGGGCAAGGTTGAAGGTAAACTCGCTGGAACTCACTTCTTACTGATCCGAATGTGTGTGCCATCAATCCATGTAATGACTTCATGGGTTTCTAAAAAATTATACCAGATTGCTGCGAGAAAAACATCTTTTTAAGGCCCTACCAAAAGTGTGACCTTAAAAATAGCACCAACCTGTTGACTTGTTAAATTAAATATTTCTATTATATTTTGCACTATTGCAGAAAATAAGCTCTATGGCAAACAAAGGGTTATAATATTCACATCATTTGTTCTGCAAGATAATCCACACACGTAGCTTTTTGTGTGGTTTAAACAGCTAACGTTTGGCGAAAAACAAACTACACCATGGTCCCATAACTTCAATGTAAACACCCACGTAACTTTTTCTTGCTTTACAACCCAACATCTGTAGCGTTATTTAGCTACACTACATTTTTAAAGATGAGTGAGATATTCAAGTGTTTCATGATATATAAATGATGTCATAGGTAAAGCCATTATTTAATGCTGCTTCGATGTATATATAAATAAATTATTATAATTTCTTTTATTTCACCACTTAATTGTCATGCAATTTAACACCTTCATATTGCAAGCACCGCCAGAATGCACCTATATATTAAAATAGAAGCTGAGGGAGCTGACTTATCTATTTGTGTAAATGCACAGGAGAAATCATGTGAATGCCTTTTTTTCTCTTCAGGCCCTGGCCTGTTTTTTTTTTTTAACCAAATAATTTTGTTTCACTTTTCTTTCAAACATGTTCAGCAATGACACCTATCTTATTGATACGACTTATATATATGCGCTCCATTCCCATAATAGTATTGATCTTCAGCAATAAATCACCATCTGCCTACCGGTCCATCTGCCTTTAACCCGGAGCAATTCAATATGTGTTTTAGTCCGGTGACAACCATCTCAAACACACTTAGCACTTGGTTTGGGCATGAGTAAAGAGTTAGGCTTGACAGAGCACTAATGGAACTCCCCCATGAGTCTTTAGAAGCCTTTCATATGTCCTAATGAGAGAACGTAGAATGACTGCATAATGTGTGCAGTGTGTGTGTGTGTGTGTGTGTGTATGACTTGTCTTGTGCATTTTGTATGTGCATGTGAAGGCATAGATACTTCTTAGTGCTGTATTAGTGGCTAAGCCTCTTAGCCCCTTTCCGAGTCAGGCCCTTACTCTCTCTGAGGTTTTTGAGACCTGCCGACACAATTAATGCCAAATTTGTCATTTTTTCCCTCCGTCTCGCCGCTAAACTGAAATACTTTGGCTAAACGAACTAGCGTGCGCATCGCTGCACAGATATTCCCTCAATTTATGATTCAGGGATGAGCTTACTGTTATTGATCTTTCCCATGTTAATTGAGGTAAGGGGTCTTTTTCTACCAATTCCTCTATTGATCTGAAATGCCATCAGTCAGAGGCTTAATTAAGCAGCTAATAGAGGGAAATGCTATTGATCGCAGGGACTCATGGCATGGTGTGTGTGTGTGTGTGTGTGTGTGTTCATGTGGCTGACTATTCCTGATTATCGCAAGCCACATAATATTCACAGTCAACAATGTAATCTAATCAAGGTGCAACATCTTTAGCGGGAACTGCACTGTTGTCTCTAAAGGCTGATTAATGGGCTGCCAATTTAACAACAAGTATATAATTATTTTAAAGGGAACCGTTGAACTTACTGAACAAATTACAATGAATAAGAAAAATCCAAGTGCAAGAATCAAGGACCTGTAGTTTTTAATACAGTGTTAATACAATGTTACTATATTATAACGTCACTAACTGTTAATTCAAGTAATTTTCGGACTTAAACCTGCATTGCTTTGGTTACACGAAGATTCATATTCTGAACCCAACGTTGCTTATATACAAAAATTAAAAGATGACTTACAAACAACATTCTGCAGCTGCAACCCTTTCTTCCCACAATGAGTCAAATTCCGCCCCTTCGTCACTCCCTGTGCGCCAAACTATGAAGCTCCACGTACGTCAACTCCGTGCGTGACCGACACGGCGCGTCATTACACAATCGTTACATGCGTAGCATCTTTTCAGTATCAACATGTGTCTTCAAAGGAAGGTAGTATCCAGCCAACACGTATGTAGCTTAAGGAAATAAACCTGGGCGACATTAACTTCACTGAATACTGAATACGACTGAATATGACTCAGGGTGCTACTGAGTGAGCGGAACTGAAATAGAAGGGTTCTTCTCATTTGGGGTTAAGATGACTCTGTAGAAATTGTATATATTATTAACATGCCGGTTGCAGAAGATCCAATCACGATGTCGGCACTGGTTCAGAAGAGATATATATTAGCGCTAATGGATGGATCCAACAATTTGATTAATTGAAAAAAAAAATATGGTTTTGAAATGAAAAAAGGGAGCTTTTATAACAAAACAGCTGTGTAGGCGATACATAACGGGTAACCTTGGTTGTCTAAAAACATTTTCCATGCAATACCACGCGTGGCGCTGAAACTTCATCAGGCTAAAAGCTGTTTCGTTCACGTTTTATGCTCAAAACACGACGGCCTGGTTGAAGAACGAAGACGAGCAAAACAAACCAAAAGGAAATTCAGGATTTTTCCACACTACCCTTTAACAGCTCTCCTCCCACATGACACATAGTGTCACCAAAATACCATCTAAAGGCTAGGTTAATCATCACGGCACCTCAGGAAATGTCAAGAGGCTGTGCTTTGCTCTATATGATCATGCTGAAACAGGGTGCTTATTGCGAGAAGGAGAAGGACGGCGGAAACTGCATGTCAAGCACGTCAAATATGTTTTATGGTTAACACATCTCTGTCCTGCCGCTATGCAAAGGTTTCTACCCCCTTGGATTGTTCCCTGCAAGAAACAAAAAATGTTAAGTGCTCGGATTTTGTAATGACATTAAGTATTACATCTTCGTAGGACGAGGAAAGGTCAGAGTAAGCTCTCAATTAAAAAACACGGTGACATTTTAAATTGAGTGAGACGCACGCACACACAGACACACAGATTCACAGTAACATTGAGAGAACGACATCTCCCTCGTGTGTGTGGTGTCTGTTAGTGTACACCGGGAGGTCACTAACTGGATCCCGGACCCGGGAGCCGTCCCATCCGGACGCGGAGCGAAAAGCTAAAAAAAAAAAGTCGGTTGTGATTTAAAACGTGACAGCGCACTTCTCGGCTGCACAGCTTTACTCGTCTTTACGGTAGTGGCTTTAAAGCACTGACCAATCGCATTCGAGTTCAACAATCCCACGTGATACCACTCGACCAATCGAGTCTTTGCATTCCCGGCAGGACGATGATATCGTCTCGATGCTGCGGACAGACGTAGAGAGGTAGCGGGAAATTACAAATGAAACGGTAGGAAGAGAAAAAAAGATAGCGACGTGACAAAAACGACGAGTCAGACGGATGAAAGAGAGAGAAAGGGACGGGTGAGAAAAATGAGGAAGAAATGTACAGCGAAAGTAGAGCATTTAATCCATAATGGACGGACTTGTTTCTGTTCATACTTCCCACTGCAGCATTAAACCAGTGTCTCATATACTCAGAACCCGTTGAAACGTCATCATGAGACGCAGTGAGCTCCTCCAAATGAGAAAATAAACTTCTCTTTTTTTTACTGTTAATTCTGGATAAGGTCACCGCTCTGCTGTGTTTGGTGGATTCACTGCTTTCTATTTTACTGCAAATCCCACTGGAATATCTACTCATTTGGACCAAAGACTAGAAGTCAATGAAAAACCTTGTGAGCTGGCCTTTGGCCTCCGGTATGTCTAAGCTTTCAAATAACTCCATTGCAGATCCATCTGTGTCAGTAGTCAACGTTCGGATCAAGTGACGGTCTGAAGAGTGAGAAACTCCCCTAAAGGCAGGGGGCAGGTAGCATTAAATGGATAAAAGAAACAGGGCTTTCAGCCAGGAGAACGCTTGTCTTGTCGTGTGTGGAAACTGAACAAGATGTCTGAGCAACTGTCCTTGGGCAAGAGGAATAACCCCCAACATTGATCCTGTAGCTGTGACTGCGGTGTGTGGATGGTGAGTGACCAACACTGGTCACTGATGGGCAGGTGGCACCGGTGTGTGGTGTGTGGTGGCACCTGTCGTTATGGTGTGAATGACGACATGGAGCGTTAAAGCGCTTTGAATGGTCGGAAGATCACAATTATAAGTGTGTTTCAAATACCAAACATGTACTTATCCTCAACCCAACTTCACTATTTGTCTAACCAAACCTAGCATTTTTTTGTTGCCTTGTGCTACGTGAGTAGGAGCCGAGTAGGATGTCTTCTTTGGAAAGACACTGAATGAGTGTAACGACCGGAATGATCGTCAACATTGAAGTTCACTTAGGAAGAAGCTCTACATGTCTGTGATGTAGGATCTCAAGGACAGTCTAGGGGGAAGAAAGTATCCGGTTCGGGGACCTCAGAACTGCTCTGCAGTGAATGAGCAAGCTAAGCTAACCAACTAATTGAAAACTTTCCTCTTATTTCTATCATTTCTACAAAGACCGAAGTTGGGGTTGAGTGCAATTTGTTTTCAGCGCGCTAGTATTGTGCATGCAAGTGGCACACTTCAATCGAAAATAACAAACGCTTGCACACCTGTGACTTTCCTACTGTGGCTAATTGAATTGTGAATAAATATTTTTAACGGAAGCCGTTGAATTTGGACACGTGCTCATTTAAGAAGATGCAGCCCGATGAATAAGGGCACTGGTCCCACAGTGGTAAAGCACAGGTGCGACAGATAGATGTGTCAGTAGGCAGGTGAGCCGGTGGAGTAGCTTAAACAATACAGCACCTGTGACTATTAACATTTCTAGTTATTCAGTCTGCACAACTTTAAAAAAAAAGTCATATTGGCAGTTATAGTGATTAAAATAATCCATGACACTGCCATCCCATTAGTGATATGGGCTGTATCTTTATCATACCTGCCACCACCTCTGACACACAAAGGGCAAAATTAAATTGATAGAACCAGAGGTTGCATGTACCCAATCAGGCTTATTCTCTCTCACTTTGGGAAATCAATTTTAAGTTCCGCGGCTCCTTTACTGCCGTGATGCAATGGATTTTTCTGTCACCTTGCGTCTTTTTTCATCTGTGCATATATTTACTTTTTATGCTCACAGTGAACGCCTCTTATTGATCACGCGGCATTCAAAACAACAAGAGAGGTATCAAGTTGATTTTCAGTGAATGTTACCAAAACACATTAAATCACAAATAAAATAGCTCAAACTGATTTTAATACGTCTGCTTGAGTCATTACTATTTATCGCTTCATCTCCTCACTAATTAATGCAGAACTTCCCAACAAATTATATTTAGTCTAAAATATGTGTGCCAGCATCACAACATCTTGATAAAACTGAAGATAAAAAAAATCACTGTAGAATCTGCACTGTGAGGTTTATACTCACTGAGTGTGTGTGTGTTTATGTGTGTGTGTGTGTGTGTGTGTGTGTGTGTGTGTGTGTGTGTGTGTGTGTGTGTGTGTGTGTGTGTGCGTGGGAGGGAATTTGGTTTTTCATCATCTCCTGCATGCATCATTTTTGACTGACCAATCTGCACTGCTTCACAGCTTCTTCGATTCCTTTTAACAAGAGAGACATTCAAACACTGCAAAGTAACTGACATTTCCTGGTGTTAGAGATTTATTATTTTGAACAGAATAATGACTTAATTATCATTTTTTTCCCCCTAAGGGACAGTATGTTGAAGAAGTTAGAAATAGCACAACCTTTACAATTCAACATGAAGCACACACACTATAACTGTCATAATATTGATCAAAATAAGCTGCAAAATGAAGTTAGATTGTATTGAAATGAAAAAATGACCTTCTACTTAATTTGATACATCAGTACAAATTGTAAACATTTGTCTCTATCGCTAGTTCTTCAACCGTGTTTTTAGGGAATTGTCACACCATAAATAAGATTTCTTTAGGCTGGGCTTACTGTGATTGGTAGGTCGCTGCTGTGATCAGCCATGTTTGGCTTCAGCCAAACTGTGAAACTTATGGCTTTAAACGGTGGCTTCATAACGTGGACTTTTTATGTACAGTTTATTTCTATTCTTCAATTCCCGAATGGAATTCCAATGTATCTGTGTACTAAATACATAAGATGCATAGATTATGGTTGATAGGTGTTTAACCTACATTTGTTATATAACTTACTTTACTAAACTCCTCCCTTATTGGACGCTGTGTATATCTGTGTATATGTTTTTGCCTCCAAGCTCATGTACATCATTTGTAACCCAAACCCTAGAAGACAGGATGTCAAAAAACAAAACACAGTTAGCCGTTTCATTTCTGCGGTGGCATTTCAACAGATGCATTTTCCTTGGCTTGAACACTAAGATGGCGTTCTGTGTGTGTGTGTAGAAATGAGTCTCTGTGTGCATATTCTCCTCCTCTGCTCCTTCCACTCGTCCCCCACCCCCCCCCCCCCCCCCTCCATCGTCCATCTCCTTCGCCTAAATGCGCTGTGAGCATATGGACATGGCTTGTTGGATTGCCGTGAAAAACGAGCCCTTTCAGCTAGCAAGCTGGATATGTTGTCACAGGGCGAATCCCTAAATCTGATTGCCATTCGTGCAGAATTACCATCGATTTGATTTGCAGAGATTAATTAAGTCGCATTACAGAAACTCTCACTAGCCCGACAGCATTACGACTGCCGGCTCAACCACTTAATTGTTGTTTTCTGTGGGAGGAGAGGGAGGATGTTGAGTGACACGGTTTCTCTCCGCTGCTTATATTCTTTTCCATTCTTTTTTCTTTCTTTGACAAGCTGATGGAATCTCCGGCTGTCTGCCCGGCCCAGCCATTTAAATCCATCTTTGGAATTCACTCATTAATATCACAGATGCACGCCGTTGTGCGCACGTGCGACGGCCGCATATGCGCACGCGCGTGTTTCGCCCTCCACTTACTTTAAAAAAAAAAAAAAAAATGAATGTCTATCATTGCCAAAACCATGTCAACATAATCTTTGAATTTATTCAGAAGTATGCATGAGCAACACAAGCATCACTGTGCTCTTCCATGTAAACAGCCTCTGGAATTGCTAATGCTTCACTGTTTACCTCAATGGTTCATGGGCTCAATCTGCTAACTAGCATAATCTCTCTCAACGATGTGAGTTAAGAAGCTCAAGAAGGAAGTTGGCGTTTTAACTGAACAAAGTGACACGTTTTTCAGCCGAAAATAATCAGTGAAATCAAGGTATAGATGGATCAAAATGAGTCTTTAACTGCGTTTTTTTCTCCAGCCTCATCCTTCTACTGTCCCAGCCCATCTGTCGGTCCCCTGATCCCAATAGTATAGCACCCTGCCATTTCACTTCATAATGCCAAGACCTGACCTTCTGGCCCTCTGCTAGGAGAGTTGCTGTTTAAGGGAAAGCTTTATCTCTGCACCTCTGCCTTGAGCAGATCTGATCTCACCTTGCTATCAAATACAATCCAGCCCCAATGTAAAGACATACCAGGTCATATACAATAATTATACATATATAATACAAAAATACTGCTTTTTCAACTGGTCACGCTGCAGTTTGCATGCATGAATTTTTGAAATGTCATCACTTGATCATTTAACAATGAAATTTTAGGATTCGGCATATAAATTCTAAAGTTAAGTTAAAATATGTTGTTTGAGCGTATGTCAATGACACATAATTCCTTCCGCATAACCCTTGGACATGAAGCTCACAAGGTGGGTCGGAAAACAAAAACAAACATTCCCCCAAGGATGCGCTGGGTCAAAAAGAGTGTATTCAATTTCTATTATTGTTTAACTCATAGATCAATACGACTATATTCTATGCATAATTTCTGACGTAATGGTAAATTTGGTTCTCTTATTTTGGAGTCAAAAGCACAGAGATGCACACACACACACAAAGACTCCCAATTCTATTTTTCACTTCCTTCTTCTTTATTGCATAACCTAATGAGGCCCTTGAATACGCAGCCTGCATATATACAGGCCTATTTGTACTCGCATTGAAGGAATTTGGAAAGATGGCTGAAGTAATTCCACATGAAAGTCATTTCAACCAGGTCCAAACCTCTGAGCGAGAGAATATCTGCTTCCCTATCAGCCATTCGTCATGCTATCGTTGGAGGACTCTGGCAAAACAAAAAAAAAAGGTCATGATGCGAGCAGACATAACTCAGCAACAGGAGAAAGAAAAACATCACGGAAAAAGGCATGGATCAGGGGGCGGGGAGGGGGGGGGGGACAAGAGATGTAAGATTAAGATTTGTTTTGTGTGAGGCAGCAGTGGGCCCAGACGGATAAAGAAACAGAGAAAAAAGGAGGGATATAAAAAAATGAAAAAAAGGTGGAGAAAGAGCAGCGGGAGGAATGCTCAGAGGAAGCAACAGAACGTCAGCTCTTGTCCCGCCTAATCTCCTGTACTGTTGGAAGCCATGTAGCCGTTGGTGGTTTTTTTTACTCCAGCGTCTCTACGAGCCGTTTCAGCTCGGGCCAAGTTCAGCCGGGCCCCGGCGAGGTGATTGATCGAACTCATTACGGCCCTGAATATTACCACCAGTGCAGCAGAGTAGTTGTTTTACAGTGGCCCACTGGGGAGATCCCTGAACACACGGTCAGCGTGATACACATACTCACTTGTGCAGGTGAGTATGACTCACCGTCCTGCACTGGGATCCATTATAGGATTCAGGAGCATTCAACTTTGTAGTTTGTCTTTTCTGAAAAAGGACTCTTGAAGTATCATTAAGTCATCAACATGAACAAGAAAGTATGTAGTGTAATAATAGATTGAATTGTAGACCGTTTTGTATTATTCAAAAAAGATTTTTGGAAGTATTCCTTCAGTAGTAATTGTAATCCGCTTTAACATGCAACATCTTCAAGCTTCAAAAGTCACATGGGGCAAAATCCCATTTGTTCAGTGAAACGTCATCATTTCACATCCAGATGGATCGTTGGCCTCCATCCATCTGGTGGCCTTTTGTCTTCTTGAAATGCTGCTGTTCAGCTTTGTAGATACACCTGTAGCAGGATCAGAGAACCAATCAGATCCGCTCTCATCAGGGACACCTGGGCTACAGCCAAACACACTGGTATGTCTGAGAAGCAGGTGTGGTTGTGATTCTAATTACTTGAGGGGATCAATAAACCGCAGCCTCACTAGTTACATAAGAAGTCCACCAGACTCACTGTACTGATATCAGGTTCTTCATAAAATCCTCAATTGACGTTTGATTCAAGTTGAGCTACAAAACGGTTTGACAAAACATTTACCTTTAAAGCAGAGGCATAAAAATTTCAAATTCCGCGAGTGAATGAAAATGGATCAACCTTCCCACTCATGGAAGAATCAGTGTGCTGAATATGCATCTACACCAGGGAGCGAATATAGAAGGAAAAAAATGTAGAGATCTGTTTTCAAGGCAGGGCTAAAAAAAAAAAGCGAGAAGGATGAGAAGCATCTCCATCTCAGGCGTCTATATTGAATGCCCTGCAGTTGTAAAAAAAATATATATATATATAAAAGATATTTGCTGCCAGTGTGCCGTGGATGTTCAGGCTGTTTCGTAACAGACCTGAAGCCTGAACACGGGTAGAACTCCGAAGTCTTGTATCAGTGGTGTGTAGGTACGGCTGCCGCTCTGTGGATATTAATACACCTTACCCTCCCCAAGGTGAGGCGAGACGGAGCAGAGCCATCCCTCATTGCTGCCTCGTCACCGCCGACGTGCCTCCTGCCGCGGATCGCCTCGCCTCCCCCTGGGCCTGGCACTTTGTGATCATGTTCACCCCCCACACGTATGCTCCGCCTGGCACATGACCCTCTCTCCTCCTCAGTTTAACCCCGTCACTCTGTTTTCCATGCTTTTCAGAAACATAGCCCCCCCCCCCGCCCCCCACTAGAAAGACCACACATACACACACAATCAAACACACACCCTGCCACGGCCTCATGCGTGGACAGTCTGACATAATGTGTTTCACCAGTGACCCCTGTCCAAAGCTCCCATGCTGTTAATAACACTGGCTACCAAGCAGGGTTACTCGCATGCTTTTCCTCAGGAGGTGAAGGGCGGCGCTTGAGGAGTCCGGAGTTTTTTCTTATGAATATTCTATAAAAAGGTTTTAACCATTTGAATTCAATAAAACGATACACTGAACTGTTTGAGGACGAAGAATAATCTTATTTGTATTTACTTTATGTCTCCTTGCATGTAACCCTCACTGTAAGTAAGTAAGCCTCAACAATGCAGCAGTTAGGTAATATGGTTTTGAAAAGTTCAGCTGATAAAGCTTCCCATTTGAGATGTAACTAACGTATGCGCAAATTCAAATTACTGTAATATACAGTCGGTTCGGATGACATAATGTAAGGCTACACAAGGACAGCTTGTGATGCCATAAAGGACGCTTGGGCTCTGTTGTGCTTCATTTATTCACATTATTTACATTTATTTTATTGATGAAGGAGGTCAAAGTCACATTTTTCAGTGAATAATGCAACCGTAAAAACTCATCGGTGTAACCACAATAGTGGAAATAGTCCTCCAGCTGTTTTTCTGCTGTTTGAGTGCATAAGGGGAACAAATGGCTTGCACCAGTGAGCGACAACCGAGAAGAGATTAACGGCAGCGACGATAACGAAATGTAAATACTGTCCTGCAAGCACAGCTCGCTAGACCTCGCTGGGGATCCTCGGACTGCCACATGCTGCAGTGGTCCCTCAAATAAAGTCAGTTCCACAGGTGTTTATGGGGATTTCCAACATCTTTATGGCCCTGTGAGCGGGTCAAGAATCGTTCGATCAGAGAGAACCATAAAGTGAAAGTCATACGCGCTCACACGCACAACGGCCAAACTGACCACCAGTCAACAATGTAATTGCAGGTTTTTCCACAAGGGCAAAACAGGATGCTGTGGAATGCCCGTGTGTATGTGCAGAGGGTTTTAAGTTTGCATGAAAGGTCGAGGTCACCGCCGTTGCATTGGCTCTGCTCTCGCTGCTTTATAAATCCCGCGGTTAGATGGAAGTCACAGAAATTGCAAAGGCCCAAACAACATTATTTTTACCCTTGGGTATTGCTGTAGAAGTCCTGCTGCATTCAGGCTCTGTCCGCCTCCATTGATTATAAAAGTGATGCATCACATTAGCCGCAGGAAGTTCTGCTTAATGCTTGGTGAGTAGTCAACAGAAAGTCCTTTGATTGGTATGCGGCCTTGGAGTTACGGAGTAGCTCGCGGTGACGTGCACGGCTTTCAGAAGCTCCACAGTACGTCTATTTAGAGTCTCCTGCCTCGCTGTCTCTTTGGTGTTCTTCCTTCAAACTGATGCAACGCGCAAGGTTAGATACACAAACGTGCACGCAGCGCTAAAAAGAAACGAACTCATGATTTGGTGCCGAACACCTTTTAACTGTTTTATTTCTGCTCCTGTATTGTTAGACCTGCGGAAAGCGTCCTGAGAGACGTGCACGCTCTCTCTTTCCTCCTCTCACACACACACACACACACACACACACGCCGCACAGGACACTCACTCTTTCATCCTCTCTCTCTCTCTCTCTCTCTCTCTCTCTCTCTCTCTCCTGATCTCCTCCTCCTATGCTGATGCATCACTCTCCGACCTCCCCCATCCCTAGCACCCGGCCGCTCGATGTGAGCCGTGGCTTGTACAAGGTGCAGGACCCGCACGCACGCACAAGCACGCACGTTATCACTACCACATCTGTGCTGCTCCTATGGCAGTTACATAAACATCTCATTGATTACCATCCAGGCCAGGAGAGCCACGCAGTCAACCCCTCGCGGTTTTGTGTGCGCGGGTGCGTCTGTGGGCGAGTCTGTGTCTTGTGCATAATACTTTGGGTGGCCATGGTTGTGGTGAATCACACTTTTTCAAAACACCTTTTATCGCCCGTTATTTATACTTCGACCCGTCTCTTGATCACAATGCGCCGGGCCTCGCGCCGCCCCTTAATGCCTGACACCGCGTGCATATGTGTCAGACCGACCCGCCACATTACGTAAAAAGAGCCAGTGAACGAAAGGGAGAGATGGTCCAAACACTGCAGGGGGGAGTGGTGGTGAAAATGAAAATTGCGTAAGACAGTGTCTTTGAGACGGCTGTTCATGTCCTGTGAGAAAAGTCTCTTACTCTTTGTCCTGCTGTGACCGCTGTTGGAATAAGCTGTGGATATACTATGTTGCCACGTTCTTAGTCCATCAATTAAACTTGTAAGCGAACTATGTTCATGTACTGAATATACAGAGCAATTCAGCATTCATTTGGAATTGTGTTTCTGGCCTCCTGATGATTTTAGATTAATTATCCACTAACTGTCTGGCTGTAAATGCTTGTGCGGCTGTCGTTTGGAACTAAAGGCCAGTTGATATCTACTGCGGCCTAAAACAACGATAAAAGAACAGTAGTGTGCTGGAAAACCACAACAAGGGTTTACTATTAAGATAAAAAGAGAACCTGCAGAGTTGCATCACAAAACTCCCTTTTTTAATTTAATAATAACCCTCACAGAGCAGTTTTTGGTCATTGCTAGTTAATGATTGTAGAATAACTAATGAGAAGAAAGCGTGTGCTATTTGAATACAAACACTTCTGTGTTGCACCTAATAGTTTGTTGGCACAACTGAGACACAAATTTAGAAAGTTAAACGGGTATTTATTTACTTGTATCATTGATTCCATTTAAGCCATGACTAATTTAAGCTCCCAAATAATAAGGCTACAAATTGCTACAAGCTTTGTAGTAAAGAAAGTTCCAAAGCAGTTTAATCCAAGTGGGGATCCCTGTGGGTATTTTACTATTGATACTCGGAGACGAGTGGATTGAGCAGAGATCTCGCAGCGTATCCGCATCTCCGCCCAGACACATCGTCAATATCCTCTCTCGACCTCACATTGCGTTTTTTCTAAACACTCAAACCCTTCAGAGAAATGCACATCGATGGTCACGGCGACTTGAACTGAACTGCTAATACTGTCCCTCTGTTATTCAAACTCCGTCCCTTTCCTTTAGGGTCAATAAGAATTCACTCGAGCATAATGTGTTGTTTTTTCATGAAAACAATAATGTTTTTTTTAATCTTCTATCCGTTTCTACTGGAGAGTGGGAACGGGTCAAGAAAATCTTTAGAAGCTGCTGGATACTTACAATAAGCGTCTCAATATTTCTAACTAGTAGCGTTGGACCCATTTATCAATATGTGAAACAGCTGCATTTCTCTTTTATCCGTTTTTTTAACCCTCTCTGCCTCCCTTTTTTGGGGGGGATTGGAATGATGAAACAGCAAGCCCCCCCCCAAAAAAAGGGAGCGTGCATTTAAACCGACATATTTTCATCAACCTTTATTTACCTGCTCATTGAATGTGTGTGTTGTAATTGAATATGAAGAAAGTTGTTGACATGCAAGAACTGATTCATCATCATCATCAACCCTGTCTGGCTTCTATCTTCTCCTCTATCTTACACACCCCCCCCCCCTCTCCCCCATCCCTAAAAAAAGGCTTTAAATCTAATTTTGAATGGCAGTTTCTCGCCCATACATGCCAAAGGAAAGGTTATCCTAATAAAGCTTCCAATAACAAAGTGTCTCCTCAATGACAATTTGCAACAGGCTACTCTTGTGCACTTTGCAAAGGACTTGTTTTTATTACTCGTGAATAATTATAATGATGATAATGATGATGGAGCCTTCATCTCGGCACCCCGTCACAGCTTGAACCCTCGTCTGCAAGTGAAACCCACTGCACACGGAAAAGGGAAGGGGGGGGGGGGTTATTTACCACTGTGGATAGTTTAGTTGTTCTCTTTGTAGAAGAATGTGTCCTTGTGGCGCTTTGGCATCAAATAATAAGGAAAGATTTTTTTGGGACGTTCATGCCAATAAAGTCCATTGACAGATGCGCAGAGAGAAACCATGAGGAGGAGTGTTCCAGGGAGGAAACAGAGAGAGGAAGAAGGAGCAGCGGGGGGGTTGATAATGATTCATGCAAATAAAAAAACTGGCACTGAAAATGCAGAGGGAGTAGAAGACAGACATTGGAATGGGGGGGTTGGGGGAATAGTTCCAGGCTTTATGTTGGGATAGCGATATGGATTTGAGATCATACAGTGAGAGAGAGAATGCAAAAAAAGAGTTATTTCTGCCACTTCTGCGACCTTTAAAAATGGCCAGTAAGACTTTAAATTGCAGGCAGCTTTCTTAGGCCGTCATGAAAAAAATGTCAGCAGCCACTTACTGACAATGACAATGTCGTCCAATTGAGGACTCCAAACTAAAACGCATCTGAAATAGTGATATCTAAACCCCCGCCGTGACGTGTGGATCGGAAACCAAAGCTCTTGCTGTGCTTCTGATGACATTAAAGTATATATATATATATAAAACATATGTATATATCCAATAAAAGTCTTCACTCACTAGCTTCGGACCAAACACAAGCATCACTTGCTTCCTCTTTTTTTTAATCGCCGTGCAGTGTTGCATTACAGGTATGTTATTCTTATTATGTGATATTAGTGATATAGTAGTAGAACATATTGCAAATAACAAATAACAATACAGCAACTTACGACATTTTTGGAGTTTAGTGAAGTACTAAACTTCACTCACTGCTCTTTTACCAGGAGTTTAATGGCAGGTAGAAATCTTAAGTTTGTGGCCAGCAGATCTGAGCTGAAAGGAAAATGTTTGATCAGTCATACACATAATGTCGCCCCATATCTACTGGATGGAAACTTGATGTATGAATTGCTAATTAGCTTCCTGGTTATGAGAGGTATAGGCATACCTAACATGGGCAGGTTGGTCAAATCAATATCAACATGTGACCTGCATGAACTTGCTAGAGCTGAGAATGAATAAAATGAAATCGGCTGGTGTGGATTCGATGTCCTTTACAGTGCCTTTGCCAAACTTCTGGTAGTTTCGCTGGCATCAGATCAGATTCTCCACGAGCAAAGTGAGCTTTTCTCTGGGTGCAGGGTTATCACACCTGGCTGGCTTAACATTAAAAAAAAAAAAAACACAAAAAAAGTGGGCGAAGGAGGAGAAAAGGAGAGAGAGAGAGAGGACGCACAGCAGGCAGGAGAGCAGAGGTTTTTCAGCTTATTTCATTTCTTGTGCATGATCCAGGTGACAGGTGCCGGTGCAGAAAATGGCGCTCCCCACAGGGCTCCACCTGCCGCCCTCACCAGTGTACCGCCACACGTGGAGGTGTGCGTCTGCGTGCGCTGGGGCTGCCACAGTACATCATATCAGCGCTTTGACGTGTTTGTACACATTCGCCATTGTGTGCACTTCCCTGTGTGTGTGTGTGCGCGCGTGAGTACAACATGACAGTAATTCTGGCTGACACAACGATCACACCCTTCTCCCCACAGCCTCAGAGGAGTCGCTGCTCCGCTCGCTCCACCCTCCAAAGCAGCTATACGCTTCCACATACGTCAGAGCCGGTTACCCCTCTGGGTGTTGCAACACTCCTTTGCGCCTCGTTCTCTCGCCTCTCCGGCTGCCTCTCAGCCCCAACGCTAAACACCTCAGGTTCCCCCCCCCCCCCCCCCGAACAACACGTGCACCGCGCGACCCGGCGACCTTTAGCCGCGCTGTCCATCTGGCCCGCCATGAGCCCGTGTTTGCGGCGGCCTTCCTGTACTAAAGGAGAAGTGGGTTTCAGGACTAATTGTCTCCTCGTTTGTCGCCGCCTGATGAGCTTTTGGAGAGGTTTTGAACACAGATGTTGGAGTTGATACCGTTGACATCAGCCTGAAGAGACCGTTCGCTTTCATCGTTGGTTGCGATGTGTTTTGTTGTCATTGCCATGTCTTTTTGATGCGCTCTATGGCAAAAAAAAAAAGACTTAATACATACATGATTCACCATTTGCAGTAAACATATACAAGTCTCTTGTTTAACTGAAATTCATCTTTGCGTAAAAAACAAATGAGATTGTAGGTTTCAATAACGCCTTCTTGTGCTGCAGCTCTCTCCCCTTTACCTCCATCCCTCCACTTCCCCACCCAGTGAGAGCCATTAAAGCATTTTACCTGCACCAGTCCATTTCCAGTCAATTACTTGTCTTAAATCACAACCTCCAGTAAAGAGTGAACCGATCCTCTCAACAGAGGAACGTTTTGTGCGGGTGCGGGGGGGCTTGCTAGTGTCATGAATCTCCCCTCCTCCCCCCCCATGCAAGGCCTTGTTAAAGGTGGACGGCACAAAAGTTACCGCCCTTGACCGCTGGTTCGATAAGGTTTGAGCGCGTGTCCTCCTTGTATTTTTCGCCGGGAGGGACGCGAGTGTGTGCGGGGTGACAAAGAGTCACATTGAGAGAGAGAGAGAGAGAGAGAGAGAGGGGGGGGGGGAGTGAGGGAGGACGAGAGCGAAAGAGAGACAAGAGCTCTCGTTGTGCCCTTAATGTAATTGCCTAGACCACTTCATCATAAACAAAGCTCTCGTGTGCAATGTTGGCTTATCTCCCACTAACCACCACTCCACCCTAAACCCCTCCATCCCAGGCGACATTATCTCAGAGAGCAGCTTAAGGATGGGCTTTGGGCCACATCAATACATGCCAGCAAAGATCAACCTGTCAGCAAAGGGGAGAGGGAGGGTGGGGGGGGGGGCATTTGTGTGTGGCACAAGCCAGGCTACATGTAAAAAAAAAAAGAAAAAAAAAAGAAGTGGACAGTGGAAGTGACCATACGGTTTGGCTACACTATAAACGTCATTCATTTTCATGCATCGTATGCAAACGAGTTCCTACATTAGAAAGACTTAGAAATCTGCTCGATGGAGAGACAAAAAACTGAATGAAAATATATAGTATATGAACAGTGAACAAGACAAAATGATAGATGAGATGATCAGGGTCATTAATTAAAATATAGTACATAAATCTGGAGTTCCGATTCACGCAACCAGTTTTTCCCTAATACTGTATTTTTATATAGATGAAGAAAAAAAAACTTGCTTTCCACATTTCAACTCCACACGCATGTTTTAGTTTGTGAGTCTGACTTAAGTAATGCTTTCCTGCCTTTTTTCTATTTTTTTGACAAAGACATTGGGTGGACAGCCCGGGGGAAAAATGTTTGTGTGTGTGTGTGTGTGTTTCCTTTGTGTATCTGGGGCATGATAAGCATGCTTTGGTTGACTGGCTGAGTAGCCGTGCATTAGACACAACCTCAGACCAAGGCTCCTATCTCTAATGGCTTTCTCCTCTCATCCTATCTGGACTCATGTAGACGCACACACACACACACACACCCCCACACACACCATCTGATCCATACTCATGTTGACTTTGTACCAGAACACACAAACAGAAGCTCGACCCACACAAGGGGATTTGCTCCCCTTGCTGGCAGTTTTTTTTTTTTTTTTTGTGCTGGAACATTTAAGTGTTCATTCATGTCTGTGTGTAACAAGTGAGCGCCAGGAGGCAGATATCTTCCCTCTCATCAATGTATCTTTGCTCACCTGTTCCAGATCTATTGGTGCTTGGCAAGGATTGATTCATCACAGGGTTTTTTTCCCTCCCAAATAACCCCCACTGGCATGTATTTGGTACACGCCAAGCTGAAGTCGATCCATATCAGAGTGCACCACCACCCTGACCACCCCTTCTTCCCTTGTGATCTTGATGCCCTCATCGATCCGTTTCTCAATTTGCAAAGAGTGAGGCTGTGAGGCACAATTGTGTGTATCTGTTTTTGTGCACTCGCACACTTGGAGGAGTGAACGTTTGAGGAATGTGAGAAAAAGTGTTTTTTCCTTCTGAATTGATGAAGTAGACTATATAACCCAGAGAAATGGCACAGACCGGATTGAATTGGAGAACAACGGACAAATAAAAGCATTTGTCTTTGCAGGGCTCCTTCCTCCCTCCTGCCCCAAATCCTTCCAAACACTATCTCTACCTTTGATATCTCTCTGAACATCTCCTCTGCTTTCTTTTCCTTGAGATGTTGTGAAATTTCTAGCTACAAAGAAACTCAGCCAATCTTTGTATATTGTGTAAGGATAAAACACAAAGTTTAAAAGTATAGGGCTCAAAATATTTTTGTGAGTTAGATAGAGACAGTGATAGATTTGATAGACAGCAATTTGTGAGCAAATAGTCCTTTTTAGCTTAATGCAATTTGCAGGGATTACATCTTTGACACCTGGAACATGGTGCAATATCTTAATATGGGCAGATGTTTCATTTAAACATTGGCGAAGGAGCACACATGGCCATTAGGGGGATTGGAACCGAACATTTAATGGTTTTTTAAGAGAACACTTTCTTACCGGACCATTATTTGATAACTTTTAAATTCCCGCCTCTGATTCGTATCACTGCACAAGCTATTAGCCTGAAGTTTGCACTCCAGATGTATGTCTGATATTACTGAAACACATGGGAATTCAAGGAAAATATAGCTTATCTGCATTCAATTCAAGGCAATTTCTCCAGATGTATCCAATGCACTTCAGTGACACTATTGGAAGGACACAAGGAAAATAAAGATGTGGTTATGGGGGCATATAGCAGACACAACTGAAACAAACAGATTTTCCAAAGAGAGAATAAAATGTTCTAAATAATAAATAAAAAAATTCAGAGCAGGGTATTTGTAGATGTCTTAAAAATATGTCTCGGGAATCATAAAAGATTAAAGATGTTCCCCAAATCTAGGCTTTGTGAAAAATAAAAACAATGGTAGGATTTGTAAAAGTGTGCACAGGCTTGATAGCAAACCTCCGCAATTTTATTTTCTTTTTAGATCTTCCACAAGGTCTTTTTCCCACAAGGCATATTAACGTGGAAGCCCAGCTGTAAATAACAATGTTCACGGTCCCGGTGGTGTGCGTGCTTGGTCACTGTCACGGCTTACTGGGACATTAATGTTATTAGTTACACTTTCGCTTCCCCCACCTTGACGAGTCAAATGTCGGCTGGGACAAAAAGACCATACGTTTTAATGCACATGATCGTAGTCCGTTTTTTACTGGACAACAACAAGCTACTAAAATCACCAGGGATAAAAACTAGGGACAGGACACGCCTGCAATACGCATGTTCAGTCTCAGCCGGCCATATGAAGAGTGGTTTCTAGAAACAAAAGGTGGGTAAAGGTAACAGCTGGGAACCACAGGGTCGTCTGAGTCAAGATGCAAACCCCTGCAAATGTGCCATTAGGCCTCTTAATCAAAAAGGTTAGAGATTAATTTACCCACAGAGACCAATAAAGTACTGTTCTAATTTATTAAAGCTTATTAGAATTAATGAGTAAGAAATTGAACCAGGGAAAATGAGAGATGGTGAGGCAGCCTTTTTTTTTTTATTATCAGCTTAAAAAAATGATAATTAAAAAGTCTAAACAAATGGGACCCCTCAACATAGCCAATAGTTACTCATTCAAACATTAGCTGTTTGCCACGAAACAAGGAAATCAAGCGTTTGGAATGAAGCCTGGCGCGAGTCCAGATGAGTACGAGGTTTGTTTAAAGACTAAATTGAAAGATACGTCGCTTTGGGTAATGTCATTTAGGTCAAACTTTTGAGCTTTCCTCACAGCAAAGCCATTCGGGACCTGAGAAATGAGCAGAGTACAGGAAAAATGGGACATCGAAAGCTGTCTGTTCCGGAGCTGCGTGTTTTGGCGCATGAACATGAGAAAAGGAAGCAGCGCGGTTCCTCAGGCCGACCAGACACAAAGATTTAAACTTTGAGTCGGCATAAAGCCTGTTTGGGTAGACTGAGCCCAAAGCATTCACTGCGGGGTCGTGTGCTGTGGTTGTTCATATTTAAAAAAGTTTTTTACCATTTTGAAGTAATCGAGATGGCTCCACGTCAACCATCAGCACCAGTATAGAAGATGAGAGCAAAGTAAGTAAGTGGTGAGGACTTATCGATGATATCTCCAGTTGTTGATGGTAATTGTAGAAACACAAAATGGAAGAGCTTCAAACATATGCAGCCAGCAAAAAATATTCCTTCAATCATTTGCTTTGTGTGAGTTTGTAACCAGATCACAAACATTAAAGCTGCACAGTCTGGAGGTTGTTTTGTCACATTTTTACATTTGGTTGCATTCCTTGAATATAGCATTGTGTATAGCATGGACAAACTTTAGCTCAGAGAGCACCTATTTAAATTTAGCATTTAGGTTCCCTCTCCGTAGCTCTCGAATTGGTCAAGGCTCCCTCCTAGCGTGGCAAACAGCGACAACAATGCAAACTATGGCAAAAGTGTAAAAGGGCAGGGCACAGAACGGAGGAACCATCTGTCAATCATATTGTGGCCAAAGCCCATTCAGGAGAAGAACAGAAATGTGTTATTTTGAATGTAGAGCAAAAAATGAAAAACGAAGATATGTTCTTCAGTTCTAATCAAACGGATGCATCTCCGTAAACGCTGAGCATCCAATGTTACCGAGTTTCCACCCAGCCAAGCCACTGTCTGTCCTTTGGCTGACCTGAACCTTTAAAAGGCGACGAGGCAGAAAAGAGTCCTCTACCGTGCACCCAAAGCTAGTCTCAAATGCATCTAATAAGGAAAAGTAAAGTTTTATTCATTATAATGATTATTAAAATGTAGGCGCTTTGAGGAAGAGGGTTGGGCTGTAAAGCTTCTCTTATTACTTTCCTCCGGAGACGAGTGAATTCCAACAGAAATTATATTACCGTTCTTATTTCAAATAGGGCTGCGTTGAAACAACGTGATTCAGGGTTTTTTTTCTGTGCCGGGTAAGCTAATGTCAAATTTATGAAATAGAGCACGCTCAAGTCAGTAATGTTATTAAAATAACAATTAACTTGAGTAATCATTTTCAATGATCTAATGGAACTGGTGTTTTATTCTAAAAATCAGATTTTAGCTAAAGGGTCTGTTATTCAGTCAAGTTGAAATGCCAACAGATCTCTGATGTTGGCATCCAGAGCAAGCGAGCAATAACCTAATGTATAGTTACAATAAAATATGAAGAGCAACCAACCAGCATCAGAGCAATTATTAATATGAAAATATGCAGGAAGCAATAAGAGGAAAAGATTTTACTTCATCGTTTGACATTGAAAAGCACAAGCAAAATCCAATCGAGAATGGACTTTAGCTTCATGCAGATACCACGTGGAATAATACAGGTGTCTATTTGAGTTGTGTGGAGATGTGTAAATGAAGAGAATATGGTGCATTCAAATAAATACAACTAACTTAAAATGGGTGCCTGCCAAAAGAACTACTTTGTTTCTCTCTATTTTCACCTTCCTCTCTGACATAGTGCATCCTACACCTCTTGACCACCGTCCTTATGCAGCTTGTCCCTCTTCCTTTTGTCTTTTATTTCCACAGATTTAGCAGGCATGGGAGGTCCGGGACACCCAGATGTTTGCCGAACTGCGGAAGCCTGATTCGACAGCAGCTGCCAGCTCATCACAGAGAGGAAGTAAAAACATCAGAATGCTGTTTAACTTTTAGATCCGCTCCTTCCTTCTTCTCTCCAGCTGGCCTCCTCCTCCTCCTCCTCCTCCTCCGTCATCTCTGGAGAAGGAAGTGGTTCCAGCACTCACAAACATGCACAGGTGTGTGGTGACCACAGAACAGCCCTCCGCTTCCTGATGTATAAAAAAAAAACATGTCTCGGGATTGGCGGTTGATCTCTTAATCAAGATCTCGCAGATCCTGGAAAAGCCAGCTGGTGAACTTAGGGGTCATTTTTGGCAGTTTCCCTGTAAAAACGACGCGCTCTGCGATTATCTACCCGCCTAATTTTACTTAATCAAATGGAGAAAGCAGAGAGAGAGAGAGTGATGGCTGGAGGGAGGTGGGGGTGGGGTGGGGGGGCAGAGAGACAGAAAGAGAGACACTGGCCAGTCGTAGGCTCCATTTGGTGCACTTAATCGGCTAACAATAAAAATTGAGCGAGAATGACGAGCCGCCGGGAGCCGCGGCCCTGGCCAGGCCTTCCCACCGCGACCACAACATATTGAAATACTATTTACTACAAATACTATTTACTACAAATACTATTTCCGTGGACCAGCTGCATCTGTTCACAGGTCAGCCACCTTCTGGATTTCACTGCGCTCAGAAGGCCCAAAAGGAAAAGAAAGGAACATTTTGGAATTTTATTCCACCACTGTGTCAAGTTAAAAAAAAAAAAAAAAAAAAAAAAAAAAAAAAAATCCAATATGTTCTCTGTGTAGCCAGACGATTTGTTTTGAATTCAGAGTTTCTTGCAGCCAAGGACGACTTTTGCTGAGCTTTGATGACAACGCATTAAACACAAAACCCATTTTGGAATTTCTCCTTCATTTCTCGGGTTTCTTAAAAGACGTTCTTAACAATGTCTAAAGGACAATAAAAAGAAGGAAGGCTGGCTGACAAAACAATTCAGTCCTTGGAGACCATATTAGATGCAATGCTTTAGAAGAAGGGATTTGGGGTTTCTAGCACCTAGTTGAGGCAAACAATGCTTATTTTTATACACTAGCCAGCAAAGAAAGGCAAAGAATCTTCCCAAAGACCGTGCAAAGGTGGACAATAACAAAATTCTGGGGCCTATTTCCCTTTCTCTTCTGCAGTTGCCGCCATGGAATAAAACAATTTCCATCCACCAGTGGACCTAATCCTGTTCGCATTGAAAAAGGGAGGCTGGCCACCAGATGTCTGCTTCCCTCTAGCTTCAGTTCTGCGTATCAGGCTGGATGGAGTCCAGCGACGGAGACATTACGTCTCCACTGTCTGAACAGTGAGCCGAGGAGTGCCCACGGACCGTCAGACGCGGCCCGTGGTTGCTGTAAGCCTTCAGAAGGGAAACAGGGAAAAAGAAACCACAGTCAATTACAAGACCTGAGCCCGGTATCGATCCTCATATCGCCTCGGGTTGGAATGTCTATATGTTATATAGAGAGGGCGCTGCTACCCACAGACACAAGTCCTGGTGGACGCGAGGAGAAGTAATTCCAAGGATTTTTTCAGTATTGAACCGGCCGTTGTGTTCCTAAAGCGGGTATTTTACTTCTTCAAGGGTTGTTTGCTTACTTACAAATGTGGATACAAACAAGCAGTTTGGTCAGGGTCGTGGGAATTAGTGGCACAGTCACAAAAGTAGTACGATAAGAAAACTATGTATCTGCTATCACTCACTGTGGAGGAATACAGAGGTTTATGTGGAGTATAGGGTTGATTACACATAACGTAATTGAATCCTACACACACAGCCTTAACATTAGGGAATCAATTAGCACAAATCAACACGTTCATGGAGGTGGCGATGAAAGCATCGTGGATCAGAATGTTTTGGACCCCATCTGGACTGTGCTCACTTTGGAACCTGATCTCAGGCAGTCAATCAGTTACGTGGAGTGTCTCCCTAAATCTGCCTATTGCTGCGATCTCGAGGAACTCAGGCACAAACAATCCCTCAGCAACAGTGCACGGCTTTAAGGAGATTTGGGCTTCGTGGCCAGAGGCCAAATTGGAGGTTGCATGAAGCCCACTGGTTGAAAAAGCTTCTTTTTTTTCAGAAACAACATTACAGGACTAAATTAATACATACTCAGAAACCCCCAGCATGCATTTCTCACCGCAGACACTTTGACTTGTTATAGCATGAAATGCACAGGTGTTAATGATGCAACAAATGTCTTGTTCTATTCACGTGTTTTGGTGAAACTGACAAGAGATTCAGGTGAAAATAAAATCTATGAGGAATTCAGCCATCAGTAATAAAACACTATTTGCCCCTGTGTTTTTCCCCACAGTGACTTCCCAAAATATAATTCGTGAAAAAAGGCTTTGGCTGGAAGTACATTGATCACCAGGGATGTACATTTTAAGTTAACGACATTTTTAATCTTGCCCTGTTGAGGAAAATCTATCTGTTAAGGTTGTATGAAATCTGTGTTGTGGTTGGAGGAGCCCCAGAAAAAGGATAAGTTGAGGAAAATCTATTTAGTATACAACTCTACAGCCATATGCAGAAGATTTTGACATTTGAAATGAATGCACATTTATACAAGGTATAGGTCTTCTTCTCCTCAGTAAATCCATCCACACATCCGATCACTGTTTCTTTCATATTACCATTTGTAGCTAATTAATCGAAAATTCACTGCCAGCTGATGATCAGAACTAAACAGATCAGGTGCCTTCTGTTTATCAACATTATTAAGCCACATTCTGATTGCAGAGAGGAATCACTTGCATTGCAAATGACACACAAACCAAAACAAGGCATTTATGTTGTCATATGTGGAAGCATTAATGAAAAGCGACATTGATTAAATGATGAATGAATGTCTTCTTATTTCAGGAATCCTACTCAAAGACTTCTAAACACAAAAGTATTTTAGTGCCCTACAACTATGTACCATGCCACACAATTGCTATTTGTCTGGTTCAGAAAAGTGTACCGTAGAATAAATGATAAATGAGAATGTATCTGTTTTACATGTTTGAATGCTTTTGTCTGAAGTAATGCATGGAATTAAAGGACAGTTCAATCCATTTAAGTCCACCATAAAACTCTGCAAAAATGTTTAGCTGATAAGATAAACTGACTAGGCAAAATAAAGAGGTTTCTTCCAAAGATATTCCCTGTGTGTGTCCCTTCATCATGGGAGTGGAAACATGCAATTCACTGGTGATATGAGGAAAAGGAATCATTAGAGGAATCTTTAACTCAATCACAGGGTACATGAGTAATGCAGTTGAATAAATCCCATGTGGATAATCCACCAAATTGACAAATCAAAGGTTGTTCACATGTAAATGTAAAAACCTTTTGGGACACAAACTGCATTAAATATGACTGACTGAAGTGATGTTACCCAAGTCACTGTTAGCTGGAGGTGGACTATAAAGTGTTACAATTACATTCATCCGACCTGCAAAAAATCCAGCAAGTTCCTCCAAAATGCTGAACAAAATTAGCATTTTTTAATTTTTTTATCTATGTATGTTAAATAACAAAAAAGAAGGACCTTTTCCCGCTGGGCTGTTTGCAGGGTGGAGCTCGCCTCCCTGAGCAGAAATGGCCGACTTGCTCATTCAGCTGTCAGCTGTCACGCTAATGCTCAACACTAAATGACCATAATGAATGAGTGAATTATGTGACATCTGGTGAAATGGTATACGTCGGAGACTGTTCCCTCAAACCGAGGCAGACGAGCGGGGATTATGGGCTCAATTTGAATTCCTAAACAGTGTGGGCCGGAGGATTCTTTGCAAAGTGAGGGTGTTCAAACGTTGCTGCTCCAGAGTGAAAATGATGCTGCGCCGGCATCAGAGAGGAAGGTGATGAAACAATGGAACTGTTGGTGTGTGACTGGCCAATGCAAACGCCGTTTGTGCTAACAGCGCTTTTGAAATTACATTAGCCTGCTGCTTTTTTTTTTTTTTCTGCTCACATTGTGCGGCACAAAGTGCATTGCAGACATCTTGCCAAAGACTAGAAATGTACAAAAAAAAGCCATTTTTAGTGAAAGCAAACACAGCTTTGGCTCCATCATGCAGAGCAAAAGCTACCTGTGGTGAACCAGTCACGAGAGCGTTTTAAGTGGTGCTGCCTCAATACTGCCTCCTTTCTTTCATTAATTAAGTTCCACTGACGGTCATGTGTTGTGTGGCAGGGAGCGTGTGGTAGGTGAGCGAGAGTTTTCTCCACAATGCTCTCCTTTTTTAAACGGTCAAAATTAGGATAAAGTCACACACACGGAACACACACACACACAAACACACACACACAAGAAATAGCTCCAGTATTAGAGAGCTGTAAATTGCTCCCATGGCAGTGGTAGCTTGGAGTTGGATAGATTTTGTTCATAGTCTTGTACGGGAGTGTTTTATGAGGTTAAACGCTCATCAGAACCAAAAATAGGACACTGATCCCTAGGTGGAGATGATGCTTTACGCTTTTAGGTACCACATGAATGCAAATGGAGGGAGAGGGAAAGACAGAGAGAGAGAGAGAGAGGGGGACATGTTGAAATATTATATGGGTATTTATAGGCCACACAGATGTGACAAAATCTGTTGGTGAAATTGATGGCAACCAGAACACCACGAGCACAGTCCTTGAACCGTCACACGCCTCTCCGTTTCGGGCACCCGCGACAGCAACCATCCTGCTGGACGGCTACTCAGAGATGACGATCCGCGTGAACATTTCACCTCGGGCTGGTGCCCTGTACTTAAAAACAGGACCTTCCACCAGCAGCCGGTAACATGGAAGGATCTGAAGGCGGGCGGAGGGGGCAGTGTGCCGCAACGCGAGCGATAGTGAATAAAAAAAAAAAAGCAGGGCTGAGATAAAGTGTGAGACAGTTCGAGTCGCGTTGAACCCACGTGAAAGGCTCATGCACATCAGATTAATCAATGTGTGGGATTGTTCCTTTTCGTCGACCTTACAAACACATCCCAGACGACAGGCCCCTGGTGCACGTGGGCAATTGTGTTTTCCCGTTGTGTGTACCGATGCGGGCACAAGCTTGTGTTGGCCAGTGCGTATTTCCGGCTTCCGAGTCGGGATCCGTGGTGATGGATTAGGGCCGGAACTAATGCGCTCATCCACCTGTGAAATGAGACGCAGGCGCAGGGGAGGGGGGGGGGGGGGCATCACACTCAGACAGGCTTCCAAACAGAAACAAGTGACAACACACACACACATAACTCGCTATAACGCACTTGTTTTCACACACTCTCAACATACGATGCACAGTGCCAAGTGCGTTACCCGACATGAACGATGGGGGTGAGAACTGAACCGGCATCAAGAGCTTGGGAGACAGCATGCAGCCATTGCATCCCAAATGGTGTGTTTGCCAAGCTAACCGATGACGCTCCTCACTGGCAACATATTTATCAGCTCATCACACCTATGCGTTACTTTAGAGCCGCCACGTCGACGCCGACCTGTTTTGAAATGTCCTCGCCTGAACGTATTTTAAAAACGCGAGGAGCCAGACTCCGGTCTGCACGAATGTCTGTACAAAATGTGAAGTCATTTCATCTAATAGTAACAGCAATTTCTGTCTGGACTAAAATAATGGAGCGAGAGACATTACCATAGCATTAGCCGTGCCGCCAGCTCGGCTAAAAAGGAATCAGTGTTGCAGCTTTTAACCCAAGAATGTGAATGTTTGTGAGAGACTTGCGTGCTTTTATGTCATATCCACGGAGTCCAAACTCATAGTGACAGGTATGGAACAGTAATTATTCTGTGTAAGGGGGGGGGGGGTCGATCAATTTGAAGTTGAGCATAGAATCTGCAAAAACCACAAGCAAAGACATCCCACAAAGAGATGCTTTTAACACAAGGCAAAAAACCAGGCCGAGTGAAATTGCTGTAGTTCCCACGAGGTAAACACACACCTACTGAATCCAACGCTTCTGTTTTTGCCCTGCCTGCAAGGGACGGTGAGACAGGATGCAAAGGCGACGAAACTGCACCTCTAAGCGACCTCACGCGCATCTGACTTTTCAGTTTTGTTTCATCATTCAAGGAAGGTTTTACTCATGCTCTTATTGGGGGGAGGGGGGGGGGGGGGGGGGGGGGCGAGGGAGTGCCACTTTGGGGTTTTAAATGATCGCTCTTTTGAAGTAGAGAAGGGTGTCAGATTCTGTTTGTCCCGAGCCCATCTGCTCGCTGTCAGGTATCCGAGCACGCTGGTGCGTCTGTGTGCATGTTTGCATGTGTGTGTGTGTGTGTGTATAATATCCGTGCACCCTCTGCAGATGTCCAAAAGCTACTTGAGCTCTATAATTTCCCTATGATTACTCTAATGCGCTACAGCGCGGACGTCCTGTCCTGTGATTTTTTACATTTCTTAGCAGGACCACACACACACACACACACACATCCTCCATGTGCGCAATGACTGTCAGACCAACAGTTATCTCAGAGAACGGAGCTTGGAGGAGATGAGATGGGAAATGAGGAGGCGGGGTGTGGGGGGGGAGAGTGAGTAGAGCACGGAAATTGTCTCCACTTTGTAATTTGTGCATATTTTATTGAGTTCTCCCATGACGGCATTCAACATTCTTCGCTGTGCCTCATTGTGTTCCGAGTTGCAAAACCAAGCTGATAAACAAGGGTGGCAAATTACACAGTCACAAACTTTTGAGACAATTGGAGTCTGGGATGAGCTGGGGGGATATTAATAAATCATATTTGTTCATATATTAGCAAGCAGGGGAGCTGATGAGGTAGGGGGGGGGGGAGGGGCAGAGACCCACGTCGATGACAGATCTTGAACATCAATATTTTACTGGCGTAAACAGACATGATTCACTAGCGTCAGACTGTTATCTCTGTGAATATGGCACTGTTAGGGGAGGGAGGGGGGGGGGGGTATATATGCTGATGCAGCCTTCACATGTGATATATTAAAATAATTTAACTTGCTTGAACGTGAATTTTATCACAATATTTACGTATTTAAGTATTGAAAATGAGAACAGACTTCTCTATTTGCAACAGTGCCAACTATTTGTGATCATTAAAGGTAGTTCCACTCTGCTCGGCAAAGTTGGCCAATTTAGAATGAGAATCAGCTCCACTTGGAAGCACTTCTGATGACTTTGGGCAAGTGTAGGCGTTTAGAATTTTTGTAAAAATATAAAGCCCAAAGCTCCATTAATCTCAATGTCAACCAAGAGTGTCTCATCTGCCATCTTCTGGGACTATAATGATGTATTTCCTTGGAGTGAACATGACTTTGTATCTGTAAATCTCATTACATTTTTTGGAACACATATTTAAGTGTATCCAATGACATATCAGGTTCTGAAGGTTCAAAACTAACACAAAGTGAATAGCTTATAGGCATATTTCAGTATCTCAGGTGACACACTTTTAGTAAAGTATGTATTTAAGTAATGCATAAGTAACACAAATCTAAATCCGCTAAATACGGCATCAGGGAATTGTTTCACTCACCTTCATTGAAATGAAAATAAATATGACACATTCTAAATAATTCAACCTATGTGTTCACTTCATTGTCTGCACATCTGAGCACACTAAAGATCTAGTACACAACGGCTGCTAATGCCTCAAGGTCACGGTACAGCTAACAAAGACATCAGGGAGATGCAGGATGACGTGTGTGTGTGTGTGTGTGTGTGTGTGTGTGTGTGTGTGTGTGTGTGTGTGTGCGCCTGTTACATCTTGTCATTGGCAGCACAGGCGATATACACGTGCGTCGTGCAACAGTTATGAGTCAAGAAGATGAATTGAATTCCTGTCAAATGGGGACAAAAGAGAACACACACACACACACGTCCTGGTGCAGTTATTAGCACGAGGGTATCATTTAGCCACGGCTGACATCTTGTAATCATTCAGGTCTTTTGTTATTTTTACTTCAGCAACCCTTTAATACGTAGTTTTGTAAAGGCCTTTAGAGATAAATCAGTAAAGTAGAGTTATTAACAATTTGGCCTGTCACACAATTTTTGTAATCTGTTGAAATCGGATTTGTCTCAAAAATGTATGTGCATTTCAAATTACAGCCTTATCATTGAAAACCGCTCATGTTTTTGGCAGGAATGGACCGTTTAACTGAAACTAAAGGGGCTCATTAACAAACACAATATTTTAAAAGGAACTGAGTGCTTCAGTGAGGTTTCTTTTCATTTCTTTTTGTGCGTGTGTCAACTTTCAGTGGTTGTGTCACTTCGTCTAACACACAGGCCAGACACTACACATCTTTCCAACCATAAAAAGATTCCATTCCTTCGTCTCTGTCTCTCCGTGACCTTCCGTATTAATTATTCACATTGTAGGAGTAAAGCCCTGCATTTTCCTGCATTAATTCCAATATGTAAAGTGCAGTGGGACTGACAAGTCATTTGTGCTCTCAACACTTTACACTCTCTGCCAAAACTTGATGGTATCTAGGGTTTTTTTATATCTCAAAGATATCTGTGCTTCCCCTTTTCCAAGTGTTTAATTGGTATCACAGCAGAAATCACCAAAAAAATGACTTATTCTGGGGATTTTAGTGTCCGTTACTTTGAGGTAACAGATTGACCAAAAGCCAATTTCCCATTAAGCATCTTACTGACGCTCATTTATTTCCCCCTTAAGGTGAGGCTCCCTCAATATCAGAGGTAGCCGAGTGAGTGTAGTTTCGAATCCTCAACCCAAACCCCCAGAACCTGAAACCTGAAACCCCAGAGCGCAGAGTGAAATCATAAACCATTTCAGGCTCAGCAAACCAAGCAGTCACATCATTTGCACAACACTGTCCCCGGGTGACACAAAGTTCCCCAAGGATTTGAATAAAGTTTTCAGTATTTTCTCACAGCCGTCATCAGGTTCAATGTAGAATTAATCCTTTTTTCCCCACCCTTTTTTATTCTCGACATTACCGCGTTACAAAATATATATTGGAGGTGGAGCACCTGATGTGGATGATTGACAGCAAACACGATTTCTGTCTCCATTAACGGAGCGACAATTAAGTATGTGCATATCATTGCTCTGTACTGTTGTAGGTCAGAATGAACTGTGCAACTGACATTCCAATGATGGTACAGATTACACACTGGAACTGTGCAATTGTACATTGTCAGTCTCTGAAATTACAATGTTAGTTAAGATTTTTCTTAGAAGCCAAAAAGCAGAAATATATCTGATATTTTCAGGTGCTTTTCAATTTTACAATATCAATACCGAAATGTAATTGTTTATCACATCATTGTTCAAGTATAAATCTTCTGATTTATCAGTTAATCAGAGGTGTAATATTGGTTATTCAAAGACGCAGATTAAACATCTAGTTCTAATAGTGGAGTTAGATGTCTGTCACTGAAGCGTTAAATAAACAACGCCATCTAGCCTTGGAGACTTCATTATTTACAATTCTAACTTGTTTAATGTTATTAAAAAAAAGCAGTTAAACATCTAAGAAGACATTTCTTATATAGATTCTTAAAATGATTAAGTTGACTATCATTAACGCCCCCTCCCAGAGAGCCCTGGCTCAAACACCTCTAAAGTACAACAAACTTCTATATAAAGACATAGAGACAAATGCCTGCATGCACAAACACACACACACACACACGTCCTCTCTCTCGTGAACACATACTCAGACCCATAGTTGACAGTTTAATGACGAGATTAGCTTAGAAACACACAGAAGTGAAAATACAGGGTTCTATTAGTGTGTCCTTTGTAATGCATATCGGGAATATAAAAGGGGAATTAGGCCTAGGACCTGCTACTGACAGAGCATTAGAATAATCCCTGATATTTAGGACAACAGTCAGATACTTAATACACCGAATCCACTTCACCCACCCAGAGCGAAAGCAGACTAATGAGCAGACGCCTTTGCATATTCCCCCATTATGACTGAAGTCGGACGGAGACTATTTATTTTCATGAAGCCCCGTGAAGCAGTGCAGCACCTTCCACGTACCTCGCCAAACAACCGCGAATGTGCACACAGCACGGGAACGGACACAAAGGTACAAACAAACATGCGAGTCCACGTGCTTCTCTTTTTTTTTTCTACACTGTGAAACCTTTTCAAAAGGCGGAGAACATTCATTTTTTGGGGGGGGGCTCATAACAAAAAATCCGGAAAGAAAAGAAAAAAAAGCCACGCTATATGGCGACAGAGGCACCATGAGGAACATAGAAATGATAGAAATGGTCCATCACTTTACCATAAGGTGTAGGTGTCCTGCCTAATTCATCATGACTTCCATATTGTTTCTTTGTCACTATTTCCTGATGAGTGATTGATTGATTGAATGATTTGCCCACATTTTAATATATCGTTTTGAGTCAGAGGTTATTGGTATGTTTGTGCTGATCAGGATCTTTGATGGATAAAGTGTTGGTGGACACGGAGAGGAAATGTGGATGGAAACAGGAATAAGAACAAAATTTCTTCCTTCAGTCAATTCTGATCAACCCCATATCGATTTTGATAATCAATGTTAATTTGATATCCTTTGGAACCAAAGGATGTATATATATATATATACACACATATATTCACACACGCAGGTAAGAAATACTAACAAAAAACAACCATAACTACTATTTGTTTCCTACAATGGATCACAAATACTGTGCTGCACATGCCTGCAAAACACAGACACACACACACACAGAGTTCTTTTATAATGGTTTTGCGTCAGCATATAACGGATGTCACCTAACAGCCCCATTTATTCCCATCTTTTGCTAGCCTATGCCTGTCCAAACAACAGCACAAAAAAAGGATGGAAAACAACATAGGGGAAACAAACATATCAATCTGCCACCAAACCACACTCTCTCACACACTCACACACACACACACACACACACACAAAACCACATGCACACACAGGAAGATATTTGCAACGTAGTTATTGAAGATCTCAAGTCATACATATATGGATTGTTGCAGGTGAACAAGACGATGACTTTTTACAAACACACAAAGCTATTTGAGGATAAACTACAAACACGCAGAAAGTCAAATACAAGAGGCTGCTGTGTAACAACAATCTTTCGATTTTGCCTCTTTCTTCGCGGTGAAAGTATAAGAAAGCTAGAGATCAATCAGCTGCCACAGCGCCGTGTCTGTCGGTGGGTCCTGGGAGATGAAGTCAGTCTGATCCTCGGAGAAAGTCTTTGATTGGAGCCTCGGCTTAATGGGGCAACCGCAGCGCTCCCGCCTCAGGGATGTCTCTGCTTGATATTTGATAAAGGCCTTGGCTCGTTGGTATGTGTTCATTGCTTACCTGGGATTTTTCCCAGGGAAGAAATAGAGATCCTCCCAGAACACACAAACCCATTCTTGGTTGTTGTCCATAAACTGCAGTTCCACTGAAAGCGTTGGACGTGAAGTAAATGAGCTGCTTTCTTTTATTTGTTTGTCATTGTCACTCGGCTGTGATCTCTTCACCTGTGTTGTTATTATACTAACACACACACACACACACACAGTTTTCTGAGCAAATTTTTTGAATGCTGCAACAAAAGTCAAACAGACAAAACAACAGAGGAACAAATGGCACTCAAATAAACACACTGTCTGTGTAGTGAATGATTACAACAACAATGCAGGCGACAAACCGGAATTCAGCTTGCGCTAAACCCTGCCTGGCGCCTGTGTGGCAGCCATTGATTAAAGGCCCTCGTCAGCATGTGCAGCCCTCGTATGTTTCTCTTGTGTCATTGATAAGAGCTTTGTGTTCACACGCGCTGAAGGGAGTCAACTAATTAAAAAACCAGTGACAGCCACATTGCAGGAACAAAGGCCTCATTGTCACAGATTTTGCGTGCGCATTAATTGTTTTTATTCTTTTCATCTAGAAGTTTGTACAGTAAGGCTTACACACTCAAAGGAGTGATAGAAGGTTCTCCACCACTGCAGCACGCTGGCTTTATTACATGAGTGGGATTTCGCTTTGACTACCATACCCTGTCCGCTCTGTTCATAGCAATGAATACAATATCCAGCTCAATAACTTATTTTCAATTTCATTTTATTCAAATCACTTATCTTTTAACAGGTTTGCTCCACATGTGACGCAAACTGGTATGATGTTGGGTGTGTTTAGATGCTCGAGAGGCAAATGTATTAGATTAGAAACCAAAGCCTTACTTCGATAGTGTAGATACTCTTTAAAAGTGATTGAACTTGAAGGCACATGCTGTTGAAGGTCAATGTTCTCGATATCGAAACAGTTTTTCCAGACTCCATGACTGTGCAAGTCAACACATTAATGGTATCCCGTGTTTTAAACTAATTCACCAAACCAATGATTGCAATAAATAGTGTGAAACCGTGATATGAAAGTGATATGAACATCTGGTGAAGTGACTTCTGACTTGCTCGTGCTATTCAAAAACATAATCCAGCCGTCGCAAATATATGGGGGCCATTTTGTTCCATGGGGCGGTAAAATATTTCCGTCTTTCCTGATCAGCATTCGAAGACGTCAGAACGAAACGGCGCTCCGGTTTGAATCTGACAGGCGGCGACCTCGCCGTAGGAGCATATGCTCAACGCTCTAATTAAACCGTTTGCAGTGGGGCATGAGAGTGTGCAGCCGAGCGCTCGCCCAGCGGGGGGGGGGCCCAGCGCCCAGCTTTCCTCCCCTCTCCCTCTGCCAAAACGGGAACGCCACTCATTAGAAGATCCTGATCCTGAACTTTCCCCGCCGTTTTTCTCATCTACTTCACCTCGGCGTGGAGCTGGGAACGCGGTGGCGTCGCCGTGCTTATCTACTCCACTGACTGTCCATCTCCAACCCGCTCTGCAACTTCAACTGCTCGGATGCAATTAGCGCGCCAAGTCGCTCCGAAGATTAACTCGCGATGGAGGAGGAAACACGTCGTGAAAAGCAAAAAGACATCTTAAGACGAACTGCGGGTTTTGTCATTTTATTCGACTTTTGGGGAAACTGCAGCGAAGTGCAACACGCAGAGCGAAAGAACTTAACTCTCACTTATCTCGAACCACCTCATGCGGGGCGTCGGCGATGAACGAAGTGACACCCTGCTAAGAGCAGCCTGAACGTATATCAATCACTTTTAATCACAAATGGACGCCAGTAGCAGAGTCTGTAGATAACCTTTCGGTTGTGGGCTTTTGTTAGGAATGCAATCACTCAGCGCAAAGCGACGACTTTCTTTTTCACGGGTTGAGATGATGATGGAATTTAAAATTCATTTAAAACAATTAATTGTGCCACACCTACGGGAAGAAAGCCAATGATGAATACAGTTGTCATGCCTCAGAGAATTTGTTTGATGAGCGTATTAGGAGGTGCAGATGGGACTAGACGGGTAGTACAGCATTTACATTTAGCCAATCATTTGTCAATGTGCTGGTCATAAAAAAAAAAAATGTATACGTTGAATTTGTATTTCATTGAAACGTTATCAAAAGCTAATTAATATTAATGGAACAGATGACTTGCAAAACATGTGACCCGCAACGTATATAATGAGACAATTGTGGCATAGAATGTGTTTGTGCGTGGAGCTGGATTCGGCCAATTGTGGTAAATATCGCCACTAGTTGCATCAGTGGAAGCTAATGGCTCCCTACAACAACAGCAGCTTCACACGTGTAACAAAAAATGACTCAATTAGTGAGACCACCAATCTCATTTTTCAAATACGGTTATGAAAATGAGAGAAATCAAATTGGCTGGACAGTAAAAGATTTGCAGGCTACTGGAATTTTAATTTGGGCACAAATTGTCTTAAGCATTTCATGGGGAAATATCACTTCAATTGTTCCTAGCTGTATAATTTTAAGTTTAAGCAGTGTATTTTCTCTTGTCCCTCCAAAAGGCACCAAGTAATCCAATTTTCTTTGTGGCTGGTTATCACCAACTTAGATGCTCTACCAGGGCCCTTCTTTTCCTTTACGCTTGCATGGTGCCTTGACAGCACTGACTTATGAGCCAAACACCACATGAGCCAACTCAGTCGGAGCTGCTTAATCATGCACTCAGTGGGAATGGCCCAGCACTGGGGCTGATTTAGTAGCCCATAGCTTTGTGTGTTAGAGTTCAGCGTCACATCATTACTTTTTTACACCTTACATTGATTGGTTTAGTGGGGTTACAGGCCTTGTTGTGGTCCGCAGAGGGATAAAATACGCCCAACGAGAGGGAAGTCAGTGGCACTTCACACGGACACCGCACTCTGAGGCGGGAAAATAATCCCCTTACCAGCTCTTGAATGGACAAAATAGAGTCTGATGTTACCCTCTGCTCATGTACCTTCACTTTTCAGATTTTTTTAGGTAGAATTCTGGCTATCTATGATTCCCAGAAATATTTTCATCACAGCTATAGTGAGCAAAGAAGCAGCTACATTCACGAAAAAAATGTATATAAAAGACTGGACTGGTAAATTGCTTTTTTTTTTTTTTACTTTGAATGAGCCGACATAGAGAGTTGCATACATTTCTAAAGTGTTCGATGCACAGGTCAGATGTTCATTCAAATGAGGCTGTGCAAAGCCTGTTGTTGTCATTTCGGTGGAAATTGGATTATAGACTGAAAGCACACTGCTCCAGAACAACCCAACACACATAAGACCGGTCGCTGCGGTTGCCGGAGATCATTACGCCACATTTTCCAAAAATAAAAACAACACGACAACGTCACATAAGATACATTTCAGCGGTTAATGTTTTATTCTCAGGGACATTATCTGTCACACCATCTGCGTTTGGCTGCACAGTCTTGGTGCTGTATTTTATCATCATGCCACTCTGCGCAAATCCAACAATTATTTCCCAAAGGAATGTCTGAGAATTTGTTGAGTTGTTGTTGTCTTTATGCTTCGAGCAATGCAGGGATGATAGCTACAGGCGAGGCTTAGCTGTGTGGAGGGACAGAAAATCAACCGTTTAAAACAAAAAATCTCTCTTTGAGAGGTTGTTGTAGAAACAGCAATAACACCAGTTGTGAACTGGAGAATATTTCTTTGGCAAAAACAAACTTATTTTGATGAAGAGGATGATTCCACTTCGATTTCTGGAGGATTTTTAAAATCATAGTCCAGGTCTTTTTTGACAGTGTGTGTACTTTTCCATAGTTTCAAATAATGCCTTCTATTTTATGAAACAAAAAATCAAGCCTTTAGCACATAAATTAACCCGTAGGTGCGCTAGTAGACTCCTCCTCCTACACCTAATGCTTTAGGCTCGTCATTGCACTTCTCAGCGTTCATATCAAGTACAGTTGGGATCCAGTTTCTTCCCACTTTGAGCAGAGGAAAGGTGTGTCCAATCAGCTCTCAACATACGTTACGGCAGAGCGCTGTGAAAAATGGATTGCGGGCTCTTGGATTGGAGTGGGAATGGTGGAGGAATAAGCAGTGCCAAAGGTTTAGTTCCCTTGACAACGGCAATCAATAAAGCATTTAAACGTTCACAGGAAGGGGCATGTTGTCGCAGCCATCTGGAACTGGTTATGGTATTAATCCATTTGGGAAGGCCCGCTCCTCACATACATCAACTACAAACACAACAGATTCAGTAGAACAACACAAGCGTCTCAAGCCCCGGATGCAAGAGGAATTGGTCCAAATGATATCACTGATGTTGGGTTCACTGAGAGAGAGTTTCTTTCACTGTCAGTTGACATTGTAACCACCGGAGGACAAACGCGTAGCCTCAACACGCTAAACTGACTTTACTGCATACGTTTTGCTCATGAGCACGTTTGCAAGCCTGGAAATGCCATTAAATTGTGTTATTAACTGATCATCTTGCCTTTGATGTTTACATTTGTATTCGAGATGCATTCGAGATGAGGAGAAGCTGTATACTTATGCTGAATAGCAATAGCTCCATGCATTTTGTTGGTCTGTGTTTTATACAGTGCCATGGTTTTAAGGCCATTACAAAGACTATTACATTTAAACAAATTGTTAAATTTTCCATTTGCCTGACTTTTAAGAAAAAAAAAAAAAAACCTTTTTCTCACTTTTGCAACAATAGGAAACCGGCATGTGCCAACGTCTCTGGTGAAATGGTGGATCCTGGCTGTCAGTGGACACTGGACTTAAATGAATTAGGCTGCCAGTAACAATTGCTAATTTTGCTGCTGTTTGTTTTTAGTGTAAACAGGCATTTGTTTGCCAAATCAATATAACACAATGTCAACTTTGGCACGTGATAATAAATGTCAATATTGTGTTTCTAGCTTGATTTGCTGCCACCAGGATAATGAAAAAAACAACAGCCACCTATTGTGTGTTTGTATTTTTCAGTATAGACAAAAAAATAAAGCAACAGGTCACGAGCAAGGCTTTGCTGAGAGCTACACACTGGGCCTCAGAACCTCCAAGTATCACAAGCCTGAAGGAGAGGACACTGTGACGAAAAAACAAGATTAAATACGAGCAGAATAGACAGGACCTTGAGGGACAATGGCTTCCACGGCAGCTAGCCGTTGGATAAAGCATTTTGTTTTGATGAAGGAAAAAAAAGTTTGTCTCCTTTTCCCCCAAAGGACCTTTGACCCTTTACTTTCCCCTCCCTCCACCTCCTGGGATTAATAGTGGTCGGGCGTGCTGGTAGGTGGAGGCAAGCCGGCAGCCACTCCTGCCTGGCTCCGGAGCACTCCATTAGGGAGCCAAGTACCTACTGTTTTTCTTACACACTGGGTGCACAAATATAATAAAGCTCGGTGCGGCGGCGGTTCGGGATGCAGGAGCTGGTCTGTGGCGAAAACGCGGGGGGAGATTGGAAACGTATGTGTCCGTGTATTGGGACGGACACAGCTCCCTCTTCACCGAATGACTCCCATCCCGCACGCCCATGCGGAACACTTTGTCTAAATATATACAGCTAAACATGCTCCCGTGGGCATACAATTCCAATACAAACGCACTCAGACGCACACAATAAACCATTAAATGTCACATCCTGTAGCAGATTATATCAGTTCGCAATTTCGTGCTCTCTGGCATCACCCAAAAGAGCAAAATTGCAAAGGCGGAAAATAAAAGCCTTATTGAATGATATGAGGATGGGGAAAACAAAGGGACCGTCGCCAAACCTCCATGAAAAGGTTTAGGAAGGGCTTAAGCTGGAGATGAGGAAGTAAGCACTGACTTGTAATTCGGCTGCCAGAGAGGATACTGCTTACTACGCAGTTGTGGTGGAGAAAACAAGTGTAACACTGTACATCATTCCTCCACTCGCACCATATTTAGAATGATGCACACTCAAAATGCTTTTTTTTTGTATTGTATTACATTAATTCATGTACTTTTTTTTTGCATTTTCAAAAATGCAAATGCTTGCAGAAGGCTTCATGAGTACGACCGCCCCATACGCCAACGCTCCACATCTGTTCTGCGAGTAATCCACACCTTAGCATCTGCCCCCACACATGGTACTCTGTGGCAAGGGCTTTCTCCCTTTTGCCTCGTCCTCTCCCATTTATTATCACTTCTGAGCTCATGTATGTTCACCAAGTTTCTTTGATGTATAGCATCGCTCACATAGTAGACCTGGGTATTTGTAAGGAGTGCCACTACAGGTGAATGGAGTAAATATGTCCACTCCGACAACTAAATCTTTGATGGAAGGCCATGTTTAAGTGTACATACACTTACATTTTTGTATTAAATCTCTGCAAATATGCATACATTTCAAGGGCAGAATGCGGATCATTAGCGAAAGCCAAATAATAAATATCTGTTTTGATAGTTTGGTTTATGCAAGTTATACCGAAGCTGAGCTAAGCGGGAAATGAGACGCTCCGTTGCGGACTTCATTATGAACTTAACGTCAGATGTGTGATTTCATGGCGACAGAGGTTGGGAAAATCACAGCAATGAAAAAAAAAAAAAAAACTTTCTACCTTTCTCCAGCATGAGGACAAAAGGAAAAAAAAAAGTCGCAGAGTGTTGCCAAGAGCCACTGAGCAAAATCATTAAGGTGATTCATTTCCCCATGTGGGCAAACAGCTTCAAGCTGTGAGAAACACCACCACAGTCACACGCATTTTCCCAGCTTTAATCCACTACCACATTTGACATAGTGTTCGTCTCAGTGCCTCTTTGATCCAACACCACGGTGCGGTTTGATGGATATCCCTTGGAAGGGTAAACACTGCACCATCTCTCTGCTGGGCCCTCAGAGAGAGAGAGACGTCATTACAACGATGGGTTGCATTCCTGATCGATGGTTACAGTGGTCAAAACCGATGGATTACCCACGATGCCGTTGAGACGCCGGCACTTCTCAGGCCCTCATTCAAGTCACATGGTAACTCGGCGCGGATAACGTTTTCAATAACACCTGTGGCACGTTCTTGTCTTCTCTGTCCGCGCAGCTGTGGCTTCAGCTTTCACGCTGTGATTTGTGACCTGTGGGGAAAACTGGGGGCTGTAGAAAACTTGGCATGTACCCGAATACACACCGGTGTAAGAACACAGATACATTAGATACATAAGCACGCCTTTGCACAGCCACATGCCTGTTGGGAAAAAATTGATTTGACGAGGACCAGGTTAGGCAAGGATGAGATTGGCAGAGTTTGCTCTTGCATCGTATGGCGTTATCAAATCCTGTTCCATGAACCGTGTATAGCCACAGCGGTAAAGGGGGAGCACACACACGTCCACGGCCACACACCATCACTTGTGCATACAAACAGGGCCCCGGTATTTATAAAGGCTTTGGATTAGGTATTATTTCGCCAAGACTGGGATGAAGAGATAAGAAGAAAGAGAGAGAAAAAACTCATTGATAGGCTTCTTATCTTTCCCTTTGTGCATTCGGTGATAGCAACAGTAAACCGAACACCATCTCTTCTGGCGGAACAAACAAGCAGCCTCTTATAGTTTAAACCTGCTCAACTCTGCAGGTAGTATATGGACTCAGAAAATAGCTCATTCATATGGCATCCGTTCAGAGGAAAAGGGGCATACTGACGTTTCCCAAAAACATTCAAATCATTTGTGATGTGACTTGAACTACAAAAAGCGGGGCTTTTAATCACTCCAAATTATAGACACTTTATTTCTATACCAACAAACACTGTCCTCTTTTGTTCAGAATTATATTCAAAAAGAGTTCAGAGATAAGTTGCAGACCAAAAGTGAGTGTACTATTAAAAGGGTAGCAAACAAGCGGTTACTGCTGGTTTTAAATTATCTTAAGAAAAAATACTGTTCAGGCTGTTAACTGTGAAGGCAGCTTCAAAAAGCTTTGTGCAGAGTTACAGGAATTGTTATCCATTTATTTATATATATATATATATATATATAGAAATAAATGGATAACAATATATATATACATACATGGTTTTCACAGCTGTCCCCTGTCTTCACCCTGTCATAAAGCCTCTGAGAAAATCCCTGAGTTCTGACTCAAAACAAAGTTTCCTTTCCACACAGTAGAATGTTAAATAAATCAGAGATTCTGTATATGTTTAAAAGAAAGTTTTTTCCTATTTATCGGTCTGTCGGTAGCTCCTGCCTCTCTTTCCCCTACGTGATTTAAAATAAGCTTCTTCTTCCACATTGAAAGGTGTGTTCTGCAGTTGAAGTATTTAGCAGCTTATATTTATTCATTACCTTATGAACCGTCCACTTAGCTAAGCACGGTACTTTTTTTTTTTATCCCCTTGGCTGAACCTGTGATGACTCTATCTGCATGAAACATAATTTCATGCTTGGACCAAGAAAATTGAGGGATTTTTTGGGAAAAATACAAGAAATACAAATTAAGGCACCCACTCAAAACCAACTGGACAGGCCCGGCAGTCTCATGCTGCTAAAACATTCACAAACAGTCTAAACACATTGAAAAATATCATTGCAAAAAACATTAAAGTGTGATAAATAACACAAAGTGTGATAAGGTCACAGAGTTGACACACTCCAAGTCCATAAAGACAATGGTAGACATGTCTCTCATTCACACTTACACATCAAATCAAGGACATGTACTGTATTTTGTGAGATCTTGTGAACAGGCGCTGAAGGATCCGACGTCCCCCCCGCCCCCCCCCCCCCCTCCCCCCACGAGGCTCGCCTGGTCCCTAATGGGCAATCAGCACTCAAATTCTGGCTGACATTTCCCCTCCCGGCTGATCAGCTGCTCTGCGCACTGATGTTTGGGCCTGTGATTACGCCTTGACCTTTAGCTTCACACGGACTCAAACAACTCAAATAGCAGCTAGGTAAGTGGCACTCCACAGAAGAGAAACAGCAATCAGAGGCCGAAAACACGGTCAGCAACAATAGGCAAAAGGTCTGAACGGCTAACCAGATGCGGGTCGCTAGATAAATACACGAGATTTCAGCAAGGTAATAGATCAATTTTGCACTCTCCAAGGGCTGAAATGATGATGGGAAGGAACGGGTAAGCTGTGATGAAGCTAATGTTAGCAGTTATTTTAGTCAGACGAGTGCAATATATAGTTATTCTATACTGAAATTTGGCATGTAAATCATTTTCTTCCTGCTGATGGCTCACATTCCTCGTGCCCTTAGGTGTTTAGTTATAGCAGCTCATGAAAACTTAGTTTTCAATTCTTTACTCAAGTTTTTAGGCATTTTTCTGTTGCCTTGCTAGGAGACAAAAGTGACAATGTCGCATGTAAATAACAAAAAAATGTCAAGGGGGATTTTTTAATTGCTTCCCACCATCCTGTGTGGGCGGGACTTAGTGCTCCGATTCACTCTCCTGCTCAAATTCAAGTTTGACAGCAGATGTGCTCACGCAAAATATATATATATATATACAAACTTTTTTGGGGAATTTTTGTGTTTAGCCGGATGAAAGTCAACCTTGAAAGACTACATGTTTCAACAAATTCAGTAGATAATCCCTGCTTGTGTTCAAAGTGAGGTGGGTTTATAAAGACTTTCTGAAAAAAGCTGACTGCCGCAAATTAAAATGAATTATTAATTAATATTAATAATAAAACATGTTTAAAGTTGCAGATCCTATAAGCAGAATAGAGAACTGAGAGCTGAAAAAAATGGCAGTGGACTAAAAATCTTTTCCTTTTGTGGTTTATTTTGAAATGGCATAAAATGTCACTTTGCTTCATGCACGTAAAAGTCCCAAGATTTTTCCCAAGTCCATTTTTTCCATCTCTGGCATAGGCCTGTGGTTTCTTCATGCCTTTCTTCCTCTATAATTCTTGTTCATCTCCCCTCCTTCGCCCCCTTGGGTTGTTTGTTGAAACGTTCCTTTCCTATTTTCCCTTTTTAACTTGTCACAATCCCCCATTGATTTTTGCAATCTGCATTTCCCGTCCAAATTATTATGTTTATCCCGCTGCTGAATAATCGTTTGTGAATGCCCGAGTACTCATTATCACCTTGTACCACAAATAACGTAAACCACCCACATCAACGCTTCAATCGCCACAACAGTACTGCAGCTTTAACAGAGACAACGACATCGCATCAATGCACAGGAAGTGTTTGTTAATGACTAACCTAAAAAAGTAAGCAGTGATTTAAGCAGCTGACCCTGACAGATGTATTTTATTAGTCTGTTACTTAACATAATAATTAAGGTAATAGCTTTCATGTATTGATACATTGCCAGTTGTTTTGAAGGCTTTGATCAGGAATGTACAGTTTGGTACCAAGGTGAAGTCTTTAAGTCCTTGAAGCTTGACATTGCAGAAGCTAAAAGGGGGAAATGGACCACGTACAATCACCTCTAACTACATATACACTGTTAAAGTCAACATCCCTTTAAATCAAATGCTCTAAATAAATGAAAAACATCAGCAGGGGGTGTGAAGCCTTGCAAAGAACTGACTGCATTGAATTTAGTTTCAGCCCACACCATATCAGTAGCACACAGAATGTGAGTGATGAAAATGAAACGTCTCTCTTGCAGGGACACATTTCTAACGGGGCAGAATTAACCGTCGGCGCTGGGAACGTCCCGGGTGGGACCGTCCTGCCCCGTCTCGCCCGTGTCCTCGTGGGATCAGTGATGGGGCGACAACACAGAAGCAGTTCTATCCTTTTCTGTGCTTCACTCCAAAAAACGACGGGCCGCCGTCCCCCCCCTTCCCCCCCACCCTCAGGCTTTCATCTTCAGAGACTCACGGGTGCCAAAGCGGTCACAAAATGAAACCTATTTCTCTGATATGGTACATGCTTGTGTGTGTACTTAAATGTGTCGAAAGTCTAAGCCTCTGAAAGTGCGCGTGCACAGCCAGCGTGTGCTCGCTGCGTTGGTGCGCACGCCCATGTGACCAGACATTTGTGACTCATGGCCGTGGTAAATTGGATCAAAAGATGCTCGAGAGACAATGACTCCATTGCCCGCGGGGTGTTTTCCACACACCGTGAAACAGGACGGAACAGGGGAAAGCCCTTTAGCGAGAAGAAAAACCCATCAAAGCGGTCCATTCTCTGGAGAAATGTCAAAAGGGAGCCCGAATTCCTGCCGCACTTGAGAATACTCCCATGTCCGTCAAGTCAGCTTATTGTGGAGCGGCCGACCAGTTGCCACAAAGCCCGACGAAAACCTGACACCCGAAGGGTGGACGGAGTGGAAGAAGGAGCCAGACCATGTCCCTCTCTTTACGCAAGCAACCCCCCCCCCCCGTGCAATGCATCCCGCATCCTCTTCCCACCAGGGAGTCGCCTCTGGTGACGTCCCGAGGGAAGCGCGAGGATTGGCAGCGACGGTCGTCTGGGTTCGGATTTCATTGTGAGCGCGGAGAAAGGAAGCGCGCCACACTGTTGACTGCAGTTTCCCCAAATTAATTACAGTCCCCGGATGGAACAAAGAGACAAACTCCTCACACCTCCTGCGAGCCAATCTGCACTGTGTATTAATTGAGAACCAAACTGGGCAAATGCAATAGAAGACAATGATTTCTCCTTGACAGAGCTTCTGCATGGGCATGCACACAAGCAACACACACACAGACTGATGTCATTCCAGTGAGGCTGTGTGTTGTACTGGGAGTGCACGGGTAATTGACCCATAAAAAGGTCCATCTCACCTCCCCTCACCCCTCAACTCAAACCAGGAACGTTACAGTCTCGTTAGTGCCACTCAGCCTGTCCTTCCTCTCCACCGCCCACACACCATCCTGCATCTCAATGAAACATTCGGACCCGACCGTTACGATAAAACACAGAGCAGAGGCTCCTCGGTGTTTGTTATTTAAGTACAACATGTCTGGAGGAGGAGCGTTCTGCTCACCACAATGACATAAGTATGAAAAATGTAACCAATCCCATTTGTAATGAACACAGGTGGATCAGAAATGTCAACAGTGGAGAGGGAAGCGAGAACTAAAGCTAGAGCGGCATCGTTGGGGGGGGGGGGGGGGTTGACATGTTAGTCCTCGTGGCACAAGAGCCAAGAGCTTTAAACTGTTTTTTTTTTTTTTTCAAATGCTTTGCCGCATTTCTCAAAAGATAATGAATATATTTTACAGAACGGAATGAACAAAGTTCCAAACCGATGGGCCTTTCTTCAGGGCAGATTTGGGGTGGTTATTGTTTTTGACATATTGTACAATCCACATTTATGCAAATAAAGTATCTACAATTGATCCTTCGCAGAGCTGCAGCATCGTGAAGCTGCTGAGCCCCACCATGTAAGACGGATTAAAAACCGGAATCTAAAGCTTTTTGAACATGGAACCACTGTGCCTGCTCGAAACAGAAGACAATGAAATTAGGAACAACACTGATCCTTTAAAGGTTTCTAGACAATGATTAGCCTCAACTTCCCGGAAACTAGCTTGAAAAAACAAACGGTGCGGCAAACCAGGGGGAAGCAGACAAAAGCACAGGATCTCCAACCTCAGGTAGATGCTGCAGCAGCCCCGGGGCACATGGCATTGGTCACACCTCCAGCCCATCCACTAATTGTAGCGAGGGAATTATATATATATATATATATATATATATATATTCCCTCGCCGAGGAGCTCTGTGAATATATATATATATATATATATATATATATATGAATGTATATATATATATGAATATATGTGAATATATATATATATTCACAGAGCTCCTCGGCGGCGGGAGACAGACGATGGAGACAAGCTGAGCAGAAGACACAGATGGACTCACCTCTGTCCTCTCCGTTGCCCCAAACAGGACGGGGGAACCGTTCTCCCCCGCGGTGCAGAGCGGCGACAAAGACCCCCCCCTTTTTGTTTAAAGTTGGCCAACCTTGACCTCTTTATTAAAGGACACTTTTTGTTATGTGATGAATGTCTCCAAGACTCCTTTTTTTATCTCTGAATCTGACCTCAACTTCCCCCGGGTTGCCACCATGACTCGTCAGCGTGCGTTCATGGGGTAGGACTTAGCAAAGGGAAAAACTGTCTGGAATTTCCAAGATTACTAAAATGCTCCTTTCTCTGGAGCCATTTTGATACAGCATTGCAGGGTAAACACAGGTGGAACTATAGATCATTCCATTACCCAATCAGTCCTGCATATATTTTGTTTTGTTCACTAAATTGGTGGATTGCCTGTCAGGTGAAAGTTAAAATTCTCTTACAAAACTAACCACATGTTCTGTCAAGTTAGCTGACAGGAAATAGATTTTGCTAAAAATATTCATAGAGCTTGACACAAAATGATGATGTCAAACAATGTTACAGTGGTTTCCCTATGCAGGTAAAACAGGTAAAGAAGAATTAGTTTGTTTGGGGCTCAAATCTTAAGAGAATATTTTTTTTGCATAAGTACAAAACAAAAACAAAAGCAATTTTTTTTGGCACGTCTACAAAAGAGTAAGGGAAATTGCCTCCATTCTTTTCATATTTTCCACTCGCACCTGTGAAGTAAAAAAGGTTCCAACTTCTAACTACGACTGCAGAGTCTTCAAATGAAGATCCATTCTTTTAACAAAATCTGTCAGACACATATTTGATTTGCATGAATACAGTCATGAAATGGAATTACGTACTATGAAGAGGTGCAATTTGTTGTGTTCTACCGAACAACTGCAGGTTTCTTATGAGATGCATTTGTCCGTCACAACAAGAAACTGTCGACGTCATCGGAAGAGGCGTGGAGGAATCTCTCTGATACCCATGATGTAAGGATATGATTGAATCCAATAATTAAAATAGCCTAATGCAGTGTTAAGGAGAGAAGGTTCTCTCTTTCGCATTAAAGTTAGCGTTCTGGATGCGAAGCGGAAATGCCACGTTAGGCTTTCTTCCGCTCTCCCCCGGCTGCTGGGTTCACTCTGTGGACCCTTTACGTATCGACCGCTCACATGTGCTACCTGGTGGCTAACGTTGCGCTCTGCAGCTATGGTTAAAATCTGATAAATAAAACAAAAGTCCCTCCAGCGTGGTTCTCGGTGAATTAAAGATCACCGGAGTGCTTCAGAGACCCGAGTTTTGACCTTCAGGCCTTCAGGCACTGGAGCAGCCGTTACCAAGTGTCTAATGACAGGGGCGTTGTTTAAAAAAAATACATTTAATAACTGTTTTCAGTCTTTTGAGACCCGCCCGACTGCACAAATTGGGGGTGCCACAAATAAATGGATGCTTCCAGGCCTTGATCGCAGTGCCGATAGCTCTCGCATGCATGACATGTGCACACTCGCACCCAGTCCTCAAATGAATCCTGGTATCGGTCCACTGACTTTAATACTTGATCAAGGTTGTCTCTTACAAATACAAAGTCAGATACACATAAAATATAAGCCTGCCAGAGACAAATAGCCCGCACTAAGCCATAAATTGCACACAGCTGCCGTAGTTTCCGAGCTTCGATTGATTTATTGACAGTGTCTGGCGTTCCACCACCGATTAGTCAACCTTCGACTCATCAATATACTCATCGATAAATCTGCCACGGTGTTCGGTAACAATGAGGTACACACTTCTCATAACTGCACCTTGTAGTGAAAATGGCATTGGTTACAGCAGGGTAAAGAGCCTGGTTTCGCCAACACATTCATCCAAATGTTGGTTTTTGTACCCTACTGGGGGTTGACGACGACCTGTTTGTCCACGTTAACAAAACAGCTGCGACATTTTGTTTTCTGTTAGTTGTTTGATTTGATTTGCAATGCATTACAGGGATAGTTTGGATATTTAGACATTAGTTAAATGTACTAAAGCTCCACCTGGGTGTCCGGTGTGTACAGATTCCCCCCCGTGCTGGTGCAATTAGGGAAGAACAAAAATGAGTTGGAGGACAGATTAGGGTAAACATAATAAGAATTCCCTACTTCACCATGCCAAGACTGCAGCCATTGGTTTGCCAAGTCCAATAAACTGAAAGACAGTGAGCAGTGGGTGTGTGGGATGGTTCTTCATTACATGTCCGATACACGATGAATCCAGGAATCTGAAGTCGCTCTAATGATGATTGCTGCTAATGCTTGAAACATGGCTTTCGGGGGGGAAGTGATTTGAATGTAATTGCCATGTGAATGACATACTCCAAGAGTTGCTTCTGATAACATCGACACCGCTGATGTCGCTCTGGTCGTCTCGGCCCTCCATCCGTCCTACGAAAATGAAAAACCACGGTGGAGAGACGCCTTGGTAACCAGCCCGGTAACCGTGGAGCGATGGAGCACTGCGCCTTCCTGCTGCATGAATGTGCAGATCTGGCTGCAGGTGTGCATGAGTGTGCTCCATGTGACTGCCGGAGGGCATGTTTGGAGCGCTGTTAGGGGTTTTACCGTTTGATGGATGAGCGGGGCGGGCCGTGCAGACTTTTTTCTGACTTTACCCCCTTTTCTTTCTTTCTGACCGTTACTCCGTCACGCGAGACCTACTCGGGCAGCCGAAATATACCCACAACGGACGTCACGCGGCGACCCAAAAGAGAACAAAACACTCTCACGCACGCGGATGGTGTAAAACGCGTGAAGGTATTTCAACAGTGTCCCTGTTTAAAGGGGAGTAGAGGGCATCTTGTAGGTTCTTGTATGTGCGTGTTGGAGGCTTTACATGGTTATATCGTCTACTGCTACATTTTGTTTAACTGTGTGAACATTATAGTGTCTTGTTGACATTTGCCCAGAGAAGGGAAGATTTTATTGGTTTATAGGTGTTGAACTTGAGATATATCAACTTTAAGCTCATGTTTTTCTTAACTTAACTCCTTTCTTGTATTACAGTTGCCCGAGTGCGAGCTTAAGAAAATCTGTTCCTATACAACATAAAATGTATTTTCTTGAAAGAATTTCACACAACTATGTAGACCCACGCGCAGCCACTCAGCTGGAATAATAAAGTAAACAATAAATATCGAGCAGCTACTATTTCTAAATGGTTATTTGGCAGATCATATAATTTGATACCTACCCATGAAGAACGAGTAATGTCAAATGGAGTTGTTGTCCTTAATCACACAACCTCCCAGGTGTCAATCACAAAGGGCCCAGCTTCATTGTTTGAATTCAGTTTTTCACATTACAAAAGTTAGATCTGTAAGAAATGTACCACCTCCTGAGGTATGTTGTGCTACGGTTACATTTGATATTATATTTGTGTTAGTTTGGTATTATCATAATGGATTCTAATTGATTCTGTATCATGTGTTTGTGTGATTACTAGTGCTGATATTAATATTAGCCTACTGCGTATTTACTGTTCTTCTGTGATTTCTGGATAACCCGCTGTTGTAACACAATCAGTTTCCAATTTGTTTTGCTCCTTCCACCCACTCACTCACTGTATAGAAGATCTAGTTTGTCTATGTTGTAATTTCATCAAACAACCTTAAGCAGTCCAGCGGTTTTGCATGCATCAATATATAGGGGTCCGCTTCTGGGACCTTACGTGACAGGCGGCATTGTTACTGTGTGTCAGTGCTTATGACTTGTTGAGTGAGGTCAAGCATCAATTGATTACATTCTTTGAACTAATGTGCTTGCACTTCAAAATTAAATGGATTCATAGTTGTAAATGAATACTGTACAAAATAATGAGTTTTCCTGTCCACCTAATGGGACTTCTCTGGCAACAGGTCTGTCATGATGCAGGCAAAACACAATTTAAAAAAAGGAGACTTAATTTACTTAATTTAGCTCCGGTTAGCACGAGATAAATGGACTGCCCCGCTTCTCTCTTTCAATGAGTGTAAGAGTGAGTGCAACAGCCTCTGTGGCGACACACTGCACTAGGTGAAGGATGGACAATCTGCCATTAATAATGTCCCTGAGTCATTCTTTGCCTTTAGATTCGCAGCCATACAGTACACCGAGGGTTAATACCCCTTTTCAGATTAGTTTAGTCCAATTAACCAGCCGTTGTCAGAAAAGTCCTTTTTCTTTAACACATTTTACTTTCTTAAAGACCTTCAATCAATCACCATTAGCATACCTCTTGGCTCTTGTTCATTCAATTAATTAAATCCAATAGCCCAAGTCAAAGCCTCATGTTGTGCCATCTATTATCATTCATTAAGAATGAAAAGGCTTTAAACTTCAATATGCCGCAAATCTAGCAGCACAAAGCACAAATAAATTAGGAGGGATGAAAGAAATCAAACATTTGGGGATGTGTAATTATCATTCTAACTGCTTTGTTTACCTACACACGGGGCTGAAAAAAACCTCTGAGGTTGAGAGAAGTAACGTTGAGCAGATGGGAGCGCAAAGCCTGCAGCAGGTGGCTTCGTTTTTTTCCCAAATGCACCCTTCCACTTTCATTGAAACCTGCATGCAAACACAGCAAAAGGGCTCATGGAGCTTATGCTTTACAACGAGGGGACAATCGAACACTGACGCAATGCTTCGGGGCTAGCCCCAACAGCGCTGATTAAACACATTACATTGTTTTATGTCAATTTAATTTGAAGTTAAAATTCCGGTTTTGCAGTTTCGACGTCCCGTTTTCGAGCTTACTTCACGAGAGCATTAAAAACAAAAAACGCATTCTGCTCATTCTGTATGGACGCACTGCTTGCTGAGCCAACGCGTGATAACCACATTACAGCTTTAACACACAGTGAATGTGTCCACAGAAGAATCCATGAAGCCTTTCTACTAAAAAGGTAAACGCATTCTTTGAGCGCATTTGTCATTTGTTACAGAAATAATGTATTTAGTATGAAAATGAATAAACAAACAGTTAATCACACTTCATCTTGTTTTGAGCGCTATGAAATGTGTAAAGAGACAACAGGGAGTGTTTTATTAGCACAATGTGGAAGAACTGATAAATGTGCGTAGGATTGGGTACTAAAACAATTTGCCCACAGAGGTCTAATGGAGTACGTTTCTCACAATAACTTCTTATAACAACAATAACTTAAAATAACAACTTGATTCAGCTCGTTTGATCTCTCCCAGGGCAGACCTTTGAAAGCCTTTGACCAATGGCCCTTACTCTTCAAACTCGACTCTGTGACAAAAAATAAGACCCGGCCCAACCCAAAAAAGGCCCGGGCTCCACAAACGCTCGTTTGCATTAAAAGGTCATCGGTGACAGCTGTTCGAAAACCTCACAGGCACGTCAACGTATTCGTCCTCCTCCTCCACCCCCTCTGCCAATAGGAAGCGGTTAGTGCAGGGACAAAGGCGCGTCTGCAGGAGAGGGACCCGTGTGCGTCTGCCAATCAGAAGGCCGTTTGCGTTGATCCCTCAAACGAATGTTTGATCCCTCAAACCCGACTTCCCAATCCGCTGAACCGGTACGTGCACACCCCCGCCCTCCCCCCAGAAAGCTGCGGTTGGTGGGTGAGCACTTTGTCTTCGGTGGCTAACGCAGACGCCAGAGCTTTTAGGTACTCAGCAAATAAGCTAGTTGTACTGCGGCTTCCTTCTTTGGCGAGAGACCAAAGCGGAGAATGATTTGTCACAGGAGCATCCAGTCCTACTTTGTGGAGCAATTACTTTCACAGGATGGTGTGGAGGTTTGCACCACATTTAATCAAAGAACCACATAATATGTGGTATGTTTCTGAAGCTGCTACGCGGCACACAGAGAAACAGTGAAAAGGCTTTTTTTTTTTTTTTTTTTAAAGCTCTTGGTGATTCATCGAGTTTCATTCTGACAATATTACACACTTTATTTTATCTCACACCTTCTGGTGAGGTCTTATGGGTTATAATGAACACAATGATTTGCTACAAATAGTATACGTTTTCACAGGGAGGCATCAGGCACTTTCTTTAGATGTAAATCGGTCGGGGCTTTAATCACATTTTGCACTTTTATTCATCAGATGAATCATTGACCTGGACTACAACGATTCGCAAAACTCTTTTGCATAAAAAGCAGCATATTTTTCATGCAAACTTGAAACCAACATAGTCTAGACCAGTGGATGGTATTTGTAAGGGGTTTGCTTCATATGTCTGTACATTCTTTACAGCAGTGTCTCTTGACTTTAAGGCTTCCTGACGAGACCTTCATCTGTACTTCGAGCTCAGTCAACTTTGCAGAATGGCTGCCGCGAGAAGCTGCTCTTGGCCTTTCACACACACTCCTCCAAGGTTAAATGTCAAGACCACATTTGCTTGTGAGACCCTTCATGGAATCACTGACAGCCAGGGAGAAGCACACACACACACACAGACACACACACACACGATACACAATAAGACTTCATTACACAGCGCGAGACACAAAACACACATGTTATATCTGCTTATCAGTATTTGAATGCTATGAGCTTACGGGATAGTTAATATATAACCATCCAAGCAATAGGTTGCACGTACAGACATAAACACACTGTCACACACACACACACACACAGTTATCCTTAACCTGTCACAGACCAGCCACCTGTCACACGGTCACGGCCGGACGAGGCAGCACCGATGTGGAACAGCGAGGCAGGAGCCCCGGTACCTCCACACACACGCAGTGTGCACGCTCGCACAAAAAAACGTCAACACAAACCCCTGCCTGACCCGCGCACACATGCTCGACTGCAGACACCATCCCTCACTTTGACATGGCATCTCATAAGTCAGCTGCCAAGGCTGGCGGGAGGGGCTGGAGGCACGGAGGGGGGTGGGGGGGGGGGGGGGGGTGGAGAAGCCAGGTAAAGGGTGGAGGAGGCAGGGAAGGAATAGGGGAGTGCTGGAGCATGATAACCCAATTTGTTAGCGGTGGATAAATAGAGGCCAGGGAGGTAAATCACCGCTAAGAGAGTTAATTAAATAAGTATGGAGAGAAAAGCAAGGAGGGGAGGGCGAGGGAGGAGATTAGGAGGATTGGGATTGAATAAACAATTTCGGACTAATGCAAATAATACCAGCCGGGCTATATTTCAATTTTGAAAAAAAGGCAACACAGAAGAACTATAACTGCTTCAGACTGAACTAAAAAGTCATAAATCACTGGCTTGAAATAGGTCAGTTGCAACACTGAACAAACATCGCTGGGTTGAATATTCCTTCGTCTGTGGGTCTCATCTGTTACGAGGAGTCTGAGGTTGTTTGTTGTGTTTTGTTAGTCTCTATTAAAGTTTAAACAACGTCAATACGGTTTTCTGTTGGAAAAAACTGTCTATTCCAGCAGTTCTTACATACACTTTTGTACTCGAAGAATCCATAATAAAATATTAAGATGGTCACTGTTTGCTTCCTGATTAGCCTCCTGAAAAACACGGCTCAGCACTTTTCACTTGGCTCGTTGTTCATCAAAGTTACTTGCCAAAAGTCTTCACCGGAGGTATCTCTCCTGACACGCGTATCAATATATGAAAAGAAAATATGAACCTCCTTTTAATGTGCATTTGATATTTCATCCGTAACTTAATTCTGATGAATAGCGCTATGATTCTAAAGCTGAGGGTTACGGCTCCCTACCCGGTCCGTCTCTCTATGTCCACATCACTGCGTTTTCATTTTATACGCCAAACTAATGAAGGAAATCACAGCAATTGTCAAACAACCACTGTCACTGTCTGCGTATATTTCATTGATGGTATATCACCTGTAGCTCTCTGGACAACGGTGCATCCGCCACATAAAGTACGTATATGCATCCGCAGATCCATCATATTGTGTCTGACTAGATCTGGTATGGTGCTAATTTTGGGAAGGAAATTCTTTAAGGCCAAGATCCAAACGTATATATATATTTAAAAAAAATGTATATACACTTTTTGGTGTAGAGATCAGGCTCTTTCTTTGATGAATGTAACAGTAATAAAAAAACTTAGGTGCCGTAAAAAAACAGGGTTGTTCCTTGTTTATATGGTTCACTTTTACACTGTGATTGTCGCCGTGGAGTATTTCTTCATCTTGACCCTTTACGTCTCTCTGGAATTTTCTTTTTACTAAAATGGGATCGTAATTCTTCGGGGGGGCCTGGCTAGCTGGTGGCTCTGACAGCTTGATGGCCAGGCAGCCGTTACCAGCAAAGGGGCAGGGCGAGTTACACTTCATGGAAACAACAACACAAATCATGTGAACAACGGCATGATTAGGTCCAGTTAATATATAAGAGTACAGCAAGTGCCATTAGAAATAACCCGCAGGACTTTCAGGACACAGGTCATTCTCCTCACCACCTGCGGTGAGCCAATGGGTGGAAGGAAACAAAAAGTGACTGGCTTATTGAAATTCTACATCTCCCATCGATGTGTACTTGCATTTGGCAAAATCTTGAATCCCACAGCGAATTTTTTTTTTCCGTTTTTTTGATGATCTCCATAATGGGTTATTTCTTGGCACTCTCGAGTTGTCACATTACGGACCCCTTACAGACGAGCACTTAGAAAAACAAAAGGCAGGAACAGGGCCGCTGTTAACTCATCATCAAAGTGGTGAGCTCAGAGCTTAAATGAGCTCTGACGTAAAAAAAAAGGTGCCTATCACTATCCTGGCAGAGGAAGAACGTGCAATCTCTTTCCCTGCGACTCCGGCCTGCTGGCAAAAAGACTTTAGGTTAAGTAAATGAATAAACTATGGCCCGAATTATCTGGGAAACGTATTGAAGTCGATTGAGAGAGCTCTATAGCTCTCAATCTTATTATTCACTTCCCCTAGTTTAGACAAATCCAAACATACCTGATTAAGCACCGCTAGCCTTGCATTCCCCATTTACCTATGATCTCATTAAAATATTAAATGTATTATGGACATTTATCCTTTATGGAAAAGAAATCTAAATACTAAACATTACAAAATGCCACCACCTTGTATTTTATATTAGTTCCATCAAATGTACAGGCCCAATTGTAATACAGATTAGAATAAAACTTTGAGTTGCATCATGATACATGGGAGTTTGGTCTTAAGGAAGATCTTAAATGGGATGATGTCAAAGAGAGGAAGGAAGGCTACAAACCTAAATTGTATTTACAGATAACAGATTTAAATATGTTCAATTCATGAGTTCATGAACAGTTTTTTGCCTTTGGGTTGAGAAAGGCAGGTTGTGTACCTTTTTTATTAGAGCCTGATCCTGTGTCAGATGGTTGAAGTCATTCATTAATTATGCACTCCGTTTGACCCATTATGCATAACCATGAAATTAGACTGCACAGTATAGACCATACCCTGATTGATATTAAAGCTATACGGTGGAAATGAACTAGCGACTTGAAAAGGCAAAAGGATCTTGGGTAATAACACTGTGATATCAGGTGGTCTGAACAGGCAGAAATGAAATACAAATTAAATGTAATGGTACAATGAGAGCCAGAATGCTACCGCGCTAAATGATCTGCATGAACACAACCTCAGCTGTGACACTTAAGCAAAGGGATTTGTTTGGAGCAACACAATTACCAGACAAGTGCAGGTGCAAAACAGATTGCGTGTGGTGAAATGGCATTTCTTCCCGAATTTAGATGCCTGATTTTTTTTCCCTCTTTTTTTTTGTCCTCTAGCCCCTACATGGGGCTGTTGATCCTACAAATCCACATTTCCTAACCTGCAAACACTACAACAACAAAAAAGATCTCTTTTTATGTATAAAAAAAAAAAAAAAAAGAGAGAATGGCCTTTTCACTCATAGGGACGAAGCAGAGAGACTAAATGGCATTTTGGCTAGCAAACGCTAAAGTTCCATAAAAATGAAAAGAATATTTATGTGTGTGTGTTGATGGGTACAAGAGTCCCGGCCTCTGGGTACAAGTGTCTGTCCTCTTGCTGCAGTTCAGACCTGGCATGAACTCCGGGAGCTCCTGGTGGCTTTTACCAGTCGGTGCACTATGGAGGGTACAGTTTTGTGTTGTGTTGTGTTTCGAGGTATGGCCAAGGCATTCCAGGGGTTAGTTAAGGCGAGGACCTGGTCAGAGAGTGAGTAAGAATACATGGGTGTTCATGGACGAAACTGACCAACGTTGCAGTGGGAAGGGTTCACTTACTTTTACGCACTTACAGGCCACTGAGACGGATAGAGAGACACACACAGATGGATAAAAGACATGCACATGGATATTCCCTGTTTGCATTGAGAGAAAACAAAACACCTAAAGGATACAAAAAAGTGATAAGAAGCCCATGTGCTGAAACACACTAATTGTTCACTGTGCTGCTTCAGTTCATTGCACCAAGAATATACTTTTCAGAAGCTATAGGGAAATGGAGATATAGCATTATAAAGATATTAAAAAGAAAGGTCTCTTAATTTTCCGTCTAACAATAATTCAACTTAATATATCACTGGAACTCACTATGTGCTCTCCCTAGAACGAGAGCAAATGTAGACACAGTTAAATCAATGCAATCCTGGCTCCAACTCCCAAAGCAATAATAAGGATTAATGGGAGAAAGAAAGAAAGAAAACGTGAAAAAACAGAAAAACAAAAAAAAGGAAGGTTTGATGAAAGAAATGCTGCTACAGCTGAATGCTGCAAGTATGAATGGTCAAACTACCGCAGGTGATCATTCAACATGAGCACATAACGGAAGTCGGACCCTGCAGCTTACGGGAAAACATGCATGTTGCAATAAGGTTAAGGAGCATAATGAAAGGGGGTTTTATGCAGCTCTTGAGGCTAATGTTTACAGACATAACTTTTGCATTTAACGATTTGGCTTTGGGATGATTTTCTTTTTTTTAAGTAGATGCCTACTTCAGAAGGATTGCACCCGAGAGGAGGGCAGATACAGATATCGTCCCCTGTGTGTCACTCGGGTTGATCGTTTATGCCTATTCCTCACTTCCTTGGAGATGTTATCAAAACGGAATCATCCCATCTCTTTATAGATCGTTTCTGTTCTGTCCCCAGACCTGTATCTCTTTGCGGTTTGATACCATCACTCTCACCATTTGATGACTTCAAACAGTTACAGGGACACGTTTCTCTCTGAGTTTCGATGGTGTGTCACATCTACATGTCACATCTTCATGTCACATCTTCATGTTACTACAGGAAGTCTAGCGCCAATTAGCCTCCCCCGCTTTGATGGAACTGTCCAGCAGCCTGGGAAATATTGCGGTAGTAGATACTACAACTGGATGAGTTTATTATACAAGTTTTGTGCAGCCTACAAGAGGCATTTGTATCTGCATATTGACCTGCAATTACGTTTATTAATATTTAAGTTTAAAGAGAAAGAAATTCAATAAAAAAAATGTACGTCCTATGGTTTAATTGTACAATGTTTCCAAAGCAAAACAAGTAGCAGAAAACTATTTTGAATGTAACTTTTGGACATTTTAAGTCATGAATTAAGAAGAACATGCTAACCGGTATGGCTGCAACAGTTGCGGTAATTATTTCCTCCTTAGACACAACAAGCAATGTCCTGAGCTGCAGATATTGCGCTGGATGCATTATTTTATAAGGATGCTGCTTTTGCGCCAACCCCTGTGTGTGTTTGCTGCTGTGTGTAGAACTCTGTGTGTGTGCATTCACGGAGTTTAAACTTTCAAGCACTTCAGGAAAAAAAAAATCCCTCTTGACAATAGAATTTCTTTTCCCTGATTAACTAAATAAGCCTGAAGGAAAAACATGTTTAAGCAGCTATATTTGGGGCGAATTAAACGAGCGATCCCCCCCGGAGACAAACATTTGTACCTGGAATTTTAATGTATTCTTTATCTGGAAATAACGAGTTTAAAAGGAAGGACATACAACCACCAGAATATACGCATGTAGAGGGAACAACAACCTTGGATCCTGTGATAATGATGTGCTGCTCATACCAGGTGCAATGAATTATGGGTCCTCTCTACTTTTCCTCAAATTGCCTTTTCACTCCGTATCTCTGCAGCGGTGTACATGGGTGTCTTTGCATCTGTGCGATTCAGGAGGGGGAAACCACGCACAAACACGGAGCGGAGAAAACAAGGCAGACATTTCATACAAAGCAGGGTGGGATATATATCGGTCAGCCAACCGGGTGGAAACCAGCTGTGGGCGAGCTCAGCAAACAGTCAAGCAGGTCTTACTCACGTCCCCGGAAGGTAGGGAAGATTAGGCAAATTACAACACTCGGAGAAAGCATTAGTCATATCCCAGAGTAGCCCGCTCTGGCGCTGGAGAGTCAGGTATCGTGGCTGAAATGATAAGTCGGAGATGAATGAGTGTTTTCCGCGTGCACCTGGATCACTCAGCCAACGCCCCCCCCCCCGGGGGAAGATGAAAGGACGATAGCGGAGACCAAGACAAAATGGAGAGCTGGGTAGAGTAGAGAAACAAGCCTGGGCTGTTTTGCATCGGAATTTTGTGTGGCGTGTCCTACAGATGACTGGATGTGGATCGGGATGGATAGACTTTAAGAGAAATGCACTGTGAGGATTTTGTTTGTCACCGCAAAAAATAGAACGCAAAGCTAGGTACACAGGAAGGAGAGGGTGATAACAAACGAGGTGGAGGGCAGACGGAAGGGTTGAAGGAGGACTTTGATGGTGGGAGCGACAGCTGTGTCCCCGGTGAGTGTCTTTGAAGAACAAGAGGAGGCCTCGAAATAAATGCATTAATTGTGGATAAGCAGAAAAATGAAAGACGGATGATGGAGATGAAGGAGAGGAGAAACATATTGTGTTTGTTGACTCAGAATAACTCCAGCTGAGGGACATGAAAGCCTTTGCAATTGTCACGTCAGAGGTTGTAAAAGCGGGAATGTAGAGGCGGAGGAGTGCTGACATGTCATCGGTGATGTTCGTCGGTGGTGACACGTCTCAAAATGTTGACTCTTTATCTCATCCTTTTTGTTATTGTTGCACATGAATTAGGACTTTCTTTGACTCTACATAGGACACAAAAATTAATAATTAGGTGAAAAAATGAAAAAATGTCTTCTTCACAGAGAACTTCTAATCCAGCTCTTTGTTGAAATAAGAAATTTGTCCAACCATTGTCTTGTGATGCTCATCAACATTTAGAGAGAATTTCATGTCAATTCAAGGATAATGTTTGGCAGAATCACAAAGTTGTTAAATAATACAAGTGTTTTATCTAGATGTAAATGTTATATATAAATGCAAATGTTAAATATAAATGTAAATGTTGAATGCAAATGTAAATGTTAAATGTAAATGTTAAATGTTCTTCATGTCAGACTTGATGGCCAAACATTACACACATTACGGTAATTCACGCAGCTAGACGGCAAGTCCAAAATAAAACCTGCACCTGTTTGGATCAATCATCTTTGTTCAATCTTTTACTTACAATTATTATTTTTTATATTAAAGAGACATTTGTTAATTATTTATTATTTGGTTTAATGACCCTAAATATTTCACTTTGGTCCAACTTCATCATCCCGCTCGCTAAATAAATAAATATTAGAAAAAATAAGTGCAGGAGAGACTAAAGCTTTAACAAAAAGAATGGAAAAGGAGAAGGAGAAAGTAAGACAACGTGGCAACCACGGCAACTTTGTTGGTATTTATTGGTATTATAAGACAAAAAGATGAGTGAGAATTTAAAATATCAGAGTCTCTTTCTGAATCACTTGGTGGTTCTCATCAAACTTTTGAAAGTGCCTGGATTTCTCACCACGGTCTAGAGTTTTTGATGCATGCTCACCAATTCAAGGCCTTCAGAACTCTTCCCTTACATTGTTTCACTTGAATCTGCTTTTACTGAGCAGCGTATCAATAATTTATCGGTTCAGGTTGCGGCAAAGGGGAATAAAATACCTGCAAAGCTCTCAGGGGCCTCCCCCGTGTGTCTCTCAGCTGTTTACCGAAGCAGCCGTGGTGCAACCCAACTGTGTGAGTGTCTCCTCCTTCTCCCCTCCCCTACCTGTTTGCTTCCTCACACCCTTCCCCATGAGAAGTCTTTTCCACTTGCTGAGTCTCTCCTCTGCACCTCCAATTCCACAGCCCCGACAGGTTCCCATCCTTTTTTTTTTACCGTAGGCATTACCATACCTTTGATCACACTCGCCCTACCTTCCCTACACCTCATTACTGATGCACACGTCTCCCTCTCGGTTTTTTTCCAAATACCTTTGTCCTAGTCAGCAGTTAGGAATGTTCATTTAACAATTGCCTCAGATGGAATTATAACGGTAAAGGAGATGGCTTTGAAATGGAAATAGCGCTCATGGGAGGCTGTGGTGAGCACTGCTGGCGGTCTCCTGGATCTCAATGACAAACACCCGGGTTTCATTCCATCTGACATCAGAGGAAGAGGCGGGCATACGAAGAACAAACATGTCGTGGAGAGAGGGAAAGATAAGAAGGATAGACAGACACCCCTGTCCATAGTTGACAAACAGCTGCATTGGATCCCTCTCCTCTTTTATCTGCACCTATGCTCCACTTTGATCTAGGGCTCGGTTTGATGTGAAGGTATTATTTACTCGTCATTACAGGCAGAAGAAATTGTATCTGTCATTAGCTTGATAACACTTCTGCCAGATTACTTGACAGACAAGACGCACCGGGGGCCTGATTGGGGCGAAGATGGAATCCGGAGGATCGCAATCAGAAGATAGATATTACTTTCGTGGATGGTGAAATAGGTGATGACCAGAGAGACTGAGATGGAAAGAGTGGAAGAGGGTGAAAAACAGGGAAATCATACTGTGATGGAAATTGGCCAAGAGTGAAATCTACACACAAACATTACATGGTGAAATTAAGGGGAGACCATTGCTTTGCCTGAACAAAAGGTATATAGGGAACCTTTGTTGTCATAGTTGGATTGTTTGTCACTAAATGGTCTCTTCGTATGACCACTCTTTCCTGCCATTCACACAACAATTAGATTAATGATCAAATCTATCAACGATACATTGTTTGATCACTAGTTGCTTCTTTGAATATATAGGAATTATTTTGACTATGAACGCAAACACACTATGTGAGCGTGCCCATTCATTTTTCTGCAATTTGGACTCCTTAAGCGCCTTAATGAAGCCACAAGCCACTTGATTATATTTCTCCTTTTGGAGCCGACCTAAACCCGAGGGAAAACATTTTGAGCCTTCTAAGAAACAATGGCCCCACTGATTCTTCAGTAATCATGAATTACTATGCTAATTTATCTTTCTCCGTTGATCCCCCCCCTTTACAAAAAACCCACGCAGCCTGAAAAACATACATGAATTCTATGACAAACTACATGGCAAAGTAAGTAAAAAAAAAAAATAACCTCATCATTTTGAAAACCTAATGTCAAGGACTTTGCTTCTTCAGAGTATAGGACACTAAAACGTGTGGCCATCTAAAGCTGCGGCCTCTGCTTTGAAGGATGAAGGACAAAAAAAGTAGTCGAGCGTAGGATGGTATTTGTAATTTTCGGCGGTGGCTGTAGTGCAATCTGTTGTTCAAGTGCTATTTTGCAGAAAACCTTGTGTGTGTGTTCACCATAAGAGTGTGTATGTGTGTGTGTGTGTGTGTGTGTGTGTGTGTTTGTGCATGCATTAATCTGTTGCTGCATGGCAACAGAAGATGAACAAAGGTAAGGTGTGGCCTGCATGCCTTCTGTGCAGCATCCACATATGGATTTGTGTAGGTCTTGCATACATCTGTATTTCCTCTCTGTACTTCATGCATTAAGTTGTACATGTTTAACATCACATATGGATTTCTGTATGACCTCTCGAATGTAAAGAGCTGACCACGTGGTTTCGGACTGAGATCTGAACTGATAAACACCCTTGACATGACTTGCACACGAAGGAGGGCCCCCATGGACGTCCTACCCAGGTGTAAAGGTTTTGCGTTTTCTCTTGGTAGAAGAAATTCTGCAGTGCAGCAAACTGTGATTTCCTTCCTACAATTCATGTCCAATAAAGGATTCTTTTAAAAATTGATCTTTGACTCCGACCTCATCCGTGAGCAGTCTGCTGGAGAAATCGACCAACAGCCTGTTTAAAGCGGAGCTCGTACAGCTATTCCTTCTGCACACCATATGCTGTTGATTTGCCGACAGATGGATTAATTCAAGTACCCCTTCATCCTACAGCACATTTCTGGTTGCAGATGTGTTCCGTTGTACTTGTTTAAAATTGATTTGTTGTCAACCTTTCCGAGAAACCACTGCAACACCCCTATTTGGGAATCCCCAGTCAAAAATACGTTACGTTTTTACATTTTGTTGTTATCTGGGATCAACCTCTTTTTGCTTTTGATAATTCATCGAAGGTAATCCATTTGTCTTACAACTACACAAACGGCGACACAAACGTCAACAGCAAAAAACGCACAAAAAAACCAACCCAAACAAAAAAAGACAACCCAAGGAAAATCAAGAAAAAGCTCTGTGATAACAAAATAGTTTCAACAAATGGAACTATAGAAAAAGTCTTGGAATTCAAGGGCGTCTGACATCAAATTATTTTTATCAAAATTCTCCCACTTTTTCTAAATTGTCCTGCTTGTTGTACAAGTTTAGGGTTCGTATACTTGCAGCCATTGTTTTGATGTCAATTGCTTCGATCGGTCTAAGACAACAGAGGCTCTTAAAAGTCCTCATCCCTTGCCCTCTCGAATGCTAGAACACTCCAGCATCTATAACCTCTCCCCCTCTCTCTCTCTCTCTCTCTCTCTCTCTCCCCTTCAGCCCTGTCTCCCGCTGCTTATGTATTGATAAAGGTAATGGCCATGAAATATCAGGTCCTGTCCTGCAGTTATTGATTGTTTTCAGTCTGATAATACGTAAACGCAGAGACTTGTGCTTGTCAGCCGTGCTCCAAAATAAATGCAGCCATAGATTTCCAATTAAAGGTGGCTGGCAGGGCTATTAGTTAGCTCTAAAGGTAGCTGTCAACAAGCGGGATAAGCAGGGATCTATAACTACCATGATAAGGCGGCTGTGAGAGGTGTATTCATCCAGCGGGGGAGACGCAATCTCACCACCAACAGCGTAGACACGAGGAGCTCTATGTGGAGGGTTAAGGTTGGGCAATATCATGATATACAACTCGAAACAACCAGCAAGACTTTAGACGGTTTCTCTAGACAAATTTGCCTTGCAGTGCTCTTGTCGGATATCAGACCGTCGAAGGCGATGAGCTTCATGTCAGTATATGACAGATTTGACTAACTGTTAAGGAGCTATGCTCCTTGCCCTACAGCATTTTGAAGTGTACGTGGGATGCAGTTCATGTCCAGTCACTGTATACACAGACCATAACCCGCTTGTCTTTCTAGCCCAGATGTTCAACAGCAATCAGCGCTTGATGCGCTGGGCCCTCTTGGCCCAGGGTTACAACCTCAGCATTAAACATAAGAAGGGAGCAGACAACCTTGTGGCTGATGCTCTGTCCCGTGGGTGAGGCTACAATAACTAAGTAAGTGACATTCTGGTTGAACTGGTGGATCAGTGACGTGGAAACAATTCATTTTTGTGATGTATTAACTTCTGATGACTCAGAAGTTGGTGCAGATGGGGTAAGGGTTTTCTCTTATGGGAGGGAGTGCTCATGAACACTTGTGGTCCGGTCATTTGGGAATACACAAGACCTATGATCGTGTTTTGAAGCAGTTCTTTTGGCCAGGAATGAAGGCCGACGTTGTTCGTTTTTGTAACACTTGCAGTACTTGCCAGATGGTAGGTAAGCCTAATCAGCCTGTGCCACCTGCTCCCCTGCGGCCGGTCCCCGCTGGTGGTGAGCCCTTTGAGCACGTTCTGGCCGACTGTGTGGTCCTGTGGTTCCTTTTGTGTGGCATGATGAGTGTGGCTATGCCTTTGACTCTGCTAAGTCTCTCCTTTGTAGCACTCCTGTGCTGGCTGCGCCTGACATTACACGACCTTTCCAGCTGGAGGTGGATGCCAGTGCTACCGGAGCTGGTGCAGTGTTGTTACAGGATGGTGACGGGGATGTGTGTCATCCTGTCTGTTTCTTTTCCACAAAGTTCAAACACCATCAGTTGAACTACTCCACCATCGAGAAGGAGACCTTAGCTATGCTCCTTGCCCTACAGCATTTTGAAGTGTACGTGGGATGCAGTTCATGTCCAGTCACTGTATACACAGACCATAACCCGCTTGTCTTTCTAGCCCAGATGTTCAACAGCAATCAGCGCTTGATGCGCTGGGCCCTCTTGGCCCAGGGTTACAACCTCAGCATTAAACATAAGAAGGGAGCAGACAACCTTGTGGCTGATGCTCTGTCCCGTGGGTGAGGCTACAATAACTAAGTAAGTGACATTCTGGTTGAACTGGTGGATCAGGGACGTGGAAACAATTCATTTTTGTGATGTATTAACTTCTGATGACTCAGAAGTTGGTGCAGATGGGGTAAGGGTTTTCTCTTATGGGAGGGAGTGTTACGTGCCGTGTTTTGTTTTGCTGTGTGCTGTGTGGTTTGTGTGTGTGTGTGTGTGTGTGTGTGTGTGTGAGTGTGATTCTCCTCAGGTGTGATGGTGACGTCACTCCTGCGGCTGCAGCTGATCAGCTGATCAGCAAAGGATATATGGCAGTGCCAAGCCCGAGTTGAGGGTGGTTGTGGCAGTGGAGCCTAGAGTGAGCAGAGTGGTGGTGGATAGAGTTGCAGACCAGTTGCGGACCAGAGTGGTGGTGGATAGAGTTGCAGACCAAGGAACCCAAGCTCGTCTTCCGTTTGAAGATTGTTTTCATTTGCTTTTTGTTGAGTCTTTTCCATTAAATACTTGTCTGGTAAGACCTCCCGGGTTTATTATTTTACATTGTTTGCGTCCCCCCACCCCTAGACTGTTTAGGGACGTAACAATATTGTTACGTGCCGTGTTTTGTTTTGCTGTGTGCTGTGTGGTTTGTGTGTGTGTGTGTGTGTGTGTGTGTGTGAGTGTGATTCTCCTCAGGTGTGATGGTGACGTCACTCCTGCGGCTGCAGCTGATCAGCTGATCAGCAAAGGATATATGGCAGTGCCAAGCCCGAGTTGAGGGTGGTTGTGGCAGTGGAGCCTAGAGTGAGCAGAGTGGTGGTGGATAGAGTTGCAGACCAGTTGCGGACCAGAGTGGTGGTGGATAGAGTTGCAGACCAAGGAACCCAAGCTCGTCTTCCGTTTGAAGATTGTTTTCATTTGCTTTTTGTTGAGTCTTTTCCATTAAATACTTGTCTGGTAAGACCTCCCGGGTTTATTATTTTACATTGTTTGCGTCCCCCCACCCCTAGACTGTTTAGGGACGTAACAATATTGGGGGCTCGTCCGGGATCTTTTGTTTGTTTGTACCTGCATCATTGGCTGTGGCGGTAGGTTTGTGTTTGATATTTTGATATATCCCTGTTTTGCTAGCGTGTAATTGGGAAACTGCTTCTCCTCAGTCTAGATAGGGTAGTGTCCAGCTTGGCCTAATCAGCCTTTCCTTCGGGCACTAATTTTTTGTTTTGCCTTTATTGTTTTTGGAGTCAATCCTGGGCGGAGACTGCGCTCTCCAAAGGGGGCTGGCGTTTCAGGGTTTCGGCCGCTGATGTGTTGCCTGTAAGTTGCCTCGAGCCCGGCACGACTCCAGAAGATAGCTAGGGATTAGTGGTGGTTAGGCAGATTCTGAGGAGGGGGGCTGTTACCTTGAAGTAAGGCTGGGGTGCCTATAGTTTGGGTGTATTAAAATCAAACGATAAACTTGCCGTTTTTCAGCGTGATTGTGCTTGTAACCTGAATATGGCGTCTTTTCAGATCGATACTTTTGTGTCTGACCCAACGTTAGGTACTTTTGATAGGTGTAGGAAGAAGGATCTGTATGCAATTGCCGAATATTATGATATTTCTGTGTCCGTTTCCCTCCGAAAAGCTGAGCTAAAGGCTTATGTCTTCGATGGTCTTGTTAGCCAGGGAGTTTTTGCTGCACCCGTGAGCGGCCCTGATCAAGAGGTGAGTGCACCTGATGTGAAAGATCAGGCCGTTAATATTACTCCGGTTGTTCGCCATGAGGAAGCCGAGCGACATCCGGTCACCTTGCCACCGTTTGAACCAATGTCGGTAGATTCGTCTCCTGGATCTAAGCTTGACGCCAGGTTAAAGGTACGGTTAATGCGTCTTGAGGTAGAGAGGGAGGAGAAAGAGAGGGAGTTTCAGCTCCGCCGAGAGTTAGAATTGAAGAGGTTGGAGGCGGCGACGGCGTTAAAGATACGTCAGATGGAAATCCAGGCTGGTTTGGGAGTGGCCCATAACATTTCCACTGCAGGTACGCCTTCTCCCAGCTCTGCTGTCACCTTTGACGTGAGTAAGCACATTTCCCTGGTGCCCGTTTTCCGCGAGTCAGAGGTAGAGGCTTACTTTGGTGCATTTGAGCGTATCGCTGCTGCTTTACATTGGCCGAAAGATGTGTGGGCGATCTTGTTGCAGTGTAAGTTAGTGGGTAAGGCTCAAGAGGCCTGCTCCTCATTGTCTGTGGAGGATGGGCTCAATTATGAAAAAGTTAAAAGTGCTATTTTGCAAGCGTACGAGCTAGTACCTGAGGCCTACCGACAGCGTTTCCGCGGTCTTAGAAAACCACCCAGCCAGTCATATGTTGACTTTGCGCGGGAGAAAGGGATACTTTTTGACCGGTGGTGTGCCGCGTGTAAGGTTGCCGATCTGTCCTCTTTCCGGGAGCTGATGTTGCTGGAGGAGTTTAAAAACTGCGTACCTGAGCGTACTACGGTTTACCTAAACGAACAGAAGGTTTCCACCCTGCAGCAAGCTGCCACTCTTGCTGATGAGTTTACGCTCACGCATAAAACCATTTTCCAAAGGAGTGATACTTCTTCGCGGGGAGCTTCCAAAGAGTTTAATCTTCCGGTGGCTTATGACAGCGCGCTCTCGCGTCCAAAGCCAGAGAAACTATGTTTCTTCTGCCGTAAGTCCGGTCACCTGGTTGCTAATTGTGACGCTTGGAAGCGGAAGCAGCCGGGGTCGCTTCAGAAACCGCCTAAGGGGGTGGGATTGATCAAGACTTCTCCTAGAGTCCAGTCCTTGGAGTCCCTAGCTCCTGAGGTACCTGACGACTGTTTTAAACCGTTCATCTTTAATGGTTTTGTGTCTCTTTCAGGGAAATCTGAGGATCGGCGTCCCGTGAAAATACTGCGAGACACTGCTTGTTCGCAGTCACTGATCCTGTCTGATGTTCTGCCGTTCGGTCTCAGCTCAGGTGTGAGTGCAGTGGTAAGGGGGATTGAAATGGGTTTTGTGCCAGCGCCGCTGTACCAGATTCAGGTAGAGTCTGAACTTGTGTCAGGGGTTTTCACAGTAGGTGCCAGGGTAGGATTCCCTATTGAGGGTGTTGACTTCATCATGGGGAATGACATCGCAGGTGGGAAGGTGTATCCGGTTCCTGAAGTGGTGAGCACCCCCATTCGTGAGTCGGAAGATGATGAGCTAACCATAAAACATCCCCAAGTGTTTGTAGCTAGTGTAACCACTAGAGCACAGGGTCGTAAGCAGGCCCAAGACGTTAACCTATCTGATTCTTTGTTTGCTTCTGTCCTTTCCGGGGAAAGTGTGACCTTGGGTGGTGGACCAGTAAGCTGTACTGCAGAGGAGCCTCGTGAAAAGGTTCTAGATCTAGTTTTTCTGGCTGAAGCCTCGGCACCTTTGCCGCTTACTCGAGAGGCTCTCATTACAGCTCAGAAAAATGATCCCTCGTTAGGTAAGTGTTGGAAGTCAGTGGTCAAAAAGCCAGAATGTAATGGGAAACAGCCATTTTTTGTGGAGAATGGAGTGTTAATGCGTAGGTGGGTCTTGCGTTCAGGATGGGTGGTGACTGATTCAAAGGATGATTGGGGGGCGGTTATTCAGGTAGTGATCCCTGTTTATTGTCGGCAACATGTCTTGGCGCTGGCTCATGAACACTTGTGGTCCGGTCATTTGGGAATACACAAGACCTATGATCGTGTTTTGAAGCAGTTCTTTTGGCCAGGAATGAAGGCCGACGTTGTTCGTTTTTGTAACACTTGCAGTACTTGCCAGATGGTAGGTAAGCCTAATCAGCCTGTGCCACCTGCTCCCCTGCGGCCGGTCCCCGCTGGTGGTGAGCCCTTTGAGCACGTTCTGGCCGACTGTGTGGTCCTGTGGTTCCTTTTGTGTGGCATGATGAGTGTGGCTATGCCTTTAACTCTGCAAAGTCTCTCCTTTGTAGCGCTCCTGTGCTGGCTGCGCCTGACATTACACGACCTTTCCAGCTGGAGGTGGATGCCAGTGCTACCGGAGCTGGTGCAGTGTTGTTACAGGATGGTGACGGGGATGTGTGTCATCCTGTCTGTTTCTTTTCCACAAAGTTCAAACACCATCAGTTGAACTACTCCACCATCGAGAAGGAGACCTTAGCTATGCTCCTTGCCCTACAGCATTTTGAAGTGTACGTGGGATGCAGTTCATGTCCAGTCACTGTATACACAGACCATAACCCGCTTGTCTTTCTAGCCCAGATGTTCAACAGCAATCAGCGCTTGATGCGCTGGGCCCTCTTGGCCCAGGGTTACAACCTCAGCATTAAACATAAGAAGGGAGCAGACAACCTTGTGGCTGATGCTCTGTCCCGTGGGTGAGGCTACAATAACTAAGTAAGTGACATTCTGGTTGAACTGGTGGATCAGTGACGTGGAAACAATTCATTTTTGTGATGTATTAACTTCTGATGACTCAGAAGTTGGTGCAGATGGGGTAAGGGTTTTCTCTTATGGGAGGGAGTGTTACGTGCCGTGTTTTGTTTTGCTGTGTGCTGTGTGGTTTGTGTGTGTGTGTGTGTGTGTGAGTGTGATTCTCCTCAGGTGTGATGGTGACGTCACTCCTGCGGCTGCAGCTGATCAGCAAAGGATATATGGCAGTGCCAAGCCCGAGTTGAGGGTGGTTGTGGCAGTGGAGCCTAGAGTGAGCAGAGTGGTGGTGGATAGAGTTGCAGACCAGTTGCGGACCAGAGTGGTGGTGGATAGAGTTGCAGACCAAGGAATCCAAGCTCGTCTTCCGTTTGAAGATTGTTTTCATTTGCTTTTTGTTGAGTCTTTTCCATTAAATACTTGTCTGGTAAGACCTCCCGGGTTTATTATTTTACATTGTTTGCGTCCCCCCACCCCTAGACTGTTTAGGGACGTAACACTAACAATATGGTAAAAAGCTTGTATTTAACAGCTGTTTGACAAATTGAATAATCACCCCAAATAGAAGATCACAATCGTTGAATTCTACTCACCTTGAAAAACGGTTTGACAGAAAATAAACGTATAAGCTCCAAGAAGAAACAGTAGGTTTACATTTAATTTTTAATTAAGACAACAGGTTACTTTTTGAGTAGAATTGAACATTTGTCTGAAACTGATCATTTCTGTCCATTTTCCAAACAATCTGTCTGCTTTTCTGCTTCCGACTTCCATACTTATCCATTTCTCTGTTTTTTATATCACTGTAATTATAGATTTATACGTTATTGAACATTGGTTGAAAACAAACTGAGTAATTTTCCCGATAGCATTTTTTGTTTTTTCCACAGAATAAAAGACGAGAACATAAAAGTTAGAAAAATAAATAGTGAGTATTTGTTGCAGCTCATTCAGTTTTGGTAAAATATAGCATAACCTTTTCCGTTAGATATTAAAAACATCTGTATCTTGAATAATAGGAATAATATATAACATAACATTTTAGTTATGTGGAATGAAATGGTCTTTCTATACATCACTTTTAGAGAGATATCGTTTGCGATTTACCTCAAATTAATTTCCGCACCCTCATGTGACCTCTCGCACTGAAACGAAATTTTACAGCTAACGAGGTGTTTTTCTGGGTCATCGCACCATTATCAGTAAACTGACCGGAATGTCAGAGAACCAGGTGTCCCTGATTTGCTGGAATTAGAACAATGACCCTCAAAATCAGAGAATTTAAAATGTTCATTTAAAAGTTTAAAATGTTCATTTAAAAGTTTAAAATGTTCATTTAGAAGTTCAAAATGCAGTTGAACCGGGAACTGAACATCTGCATTCATGAAAGCCCCGGTAGAGACGTAAAAGGACAATGTGTGCCCGATCACGAAGACGGATCGCATAATAAAAATGATCTAATGTCTGAAATTGGCTGGAAATGATTGTCAAGTGAGGACGAGGAGGAAGAGACAAAGGAAGCGTGGGAGTGAACAGATGAGTTAGGGCAAGTTGGGAAGAGAACGCCATAGAAAAGGTGAAAGGAAGGAGAAAGTCAGACAGAACGACAGAGAGGGGGGTGGAAGTGTGTGTATTTATTGCCAGGATGAGTGACACGTATCACTTTTGTCGGGAACACACCCGTCTCTGCCTAACAAGGCGCTTCCAGCTTTATTTCAGCCGTACGTCAACGGAAAAAGAACAAAAAAAAAAAACTGCCATCCTCTTGACAGCTCAATTCTGCGCCGGTGTTGCTCTACTATTAAAGGGAGTCCTCATTTGGGAGTCCCCTCCCGCGGACCCGACGTTGTTGTGATTGATGCACGTTAAGGATAAATACCGTTTCGGCTCACCTTGTGCTCATTCGTCTCCATGCGATCGTCTCCGTCTCTGAGCAGGGGCTGTGACAGCAATCTGTGCATCACGTCTGGTACCATTTGAAAAAACAGAGCTCGGAAACAATGTCGTGGTCTAGCGGGCCTGGAATGTTGCTAATTGCATGCAATCAACTGCTCGTATGCACCATTTTGATGCATTTGTTGCCTATATGAATGTATAATGTTTTCTTAGTGGGGTTTCCTTACTAAAGAACATAGACATATTCTTTTGAAGGCCAGAACCCACGAGCTTCTAAATACGTGTCCCTCACTGCTGGGTGTGTTAACGCAGTCACCCCGAAATCCCTATCACACACACACACACACACACACACACAAACTGAGATATGTAATCTGTGCTCAAATCAAACACAGCAGCGTCAACAAAGTGTCTGGAAAAGAGACACCGCCTGTGTGAACGCTACATTCCATGCATACCAACGTACACGCCGAATGGATTAATCAACGGAGCCCGCGTCGAGTCATGGGAGGTCCCGCTCAATCTGCGAGGACACGACTTGGAGGAAGGAGGGGGCATGAAGACGAATATACTTGCAGCCAAACAAACTTCATCAAGCCCACATTTAATGGATGCTTCAAAACTTTGTGTTAGAAGCATCAACCTATTCCACAAGGCTGCAGTACCCTGAGCGCTTCCTTACCCCCCCCCCATCTTCTCCCCCCCCCTCCCTCTCCATCTCCATCTCCATCTCTCCTTTGCGCGCACACACACGATCGCCACACAAAAAAACTAATCACCACTTTCTTCACAAATCCCTCCTCATAGATCTCTTGTTGCTCTCTGGGGACTCTCTACAGCGTATTAATCAAAGTAATTGAAATAGTTGATTACATCACTTCATGCCTCATCCCAGTTTAAGAGACTGTGTGTGCAGCGAGCATTAAGGATGTAGTAAAAAGGACCCTGAAAATAGCGTGGTGGATGTGCATATCAGCGGCTGAAAGGATTCGGCTCTGATCCCATAAAACAGGACACTAGACATAATAACTTCAACTGTCTGCACTTTTGGAGCCATTACTCACATTTCTTTGGAAGGAAGGAGCGAGAGCATTAATGCTTTGACACACTTGGAACACACAAAATATTCCTCGTCGCCAAGTTTGCAGCGTTTGAAGTTAAAAGGCCATTGTGCTTTTAATATAAAACACATGTAGTTATGTTAAACGCTATAGATATAATATATAGCAAGTAGTATGATTCATTTCACTTGCTTTTACATGAATATTCCAGCTATCTATTCTTCTAGGTGGTAAAAACGGTCCTGTTCAAGAGATGTGTTCACATGCCATGTTTAGTGCTAATTAGCTAATGATTTCCATTTTTAGAATCTAAAGCAAAGAACATGCTAAACAATGTACCTAAAACATTAGATGTATCTTAAAACCTCCCTGTGCTTCCAGGCGGCCTCACAGAGCTGCTTCATGGCTGTAGATTCTTAAGCTTTTTCTTTTTACTTTTAGTACATTCTGCAGCTGTCCTTTCGCACATTTTGTTTCCTCATTACAGGAACGTTGACCCTTGTACACATTATGCACTGTGCAAAGGATTGCAGGTCAGAATAGCCAAAAAACAATGCTGCTTGCATAATGCAATATGTGACTGGATGTAGTTAAAAGTAGTTAATATTTCTGAATTTGAAATATTTGGACATACAAACTTTTTTCTGGCATCCTAGAATGGAAACTGGAACAAGCATTCAGTCCAGTATTAGAATACATTACATCTATCAGATCTTTGAAGTGTAAAACCCCTTGATGCTTCTTTCACATTTGTAAAGTTTGTTTTATGCGCACTATATGTAGACAACACTAAAAATGAGCAAAAAAGCTGACCCCTCTAGTCGGGTGAAAGTACTGTATTACTTCACCTCTTCTATTTCCCCTCCCAATTCATCTTCCTCGTATTGATTTCTGGCTCTACAGTATTTTTCAGAAGACCACAACCCCTCAGCCATAACCTTTGGCCTGTAATGTCTCTATGCCTCACAAGTAATAGCGTTTTTTTTTAATACTCACATGCCAAAGGAGGGACAAAACCATGACTTCTGGAGTCTTAATCCTCCACGTATTGAAAAAAAAAGAAATACATATGGTCCCCAAAGGTATATAGGCTGCCATCAATTTATGAATATATTATTACCATTGTCACCATGGTTGTACATCATATTGTTAAGCAGCTTGGCCTGTATCAAACTCCCCACAGTAACATGAGACTAATAGTATGTATGGTAGTGAAAAGGGGCTTTCCCCAGGCTTTTAAATTATTCAATTGGACTATTTTCTTTGAGAGTTTCGATCAATCTTTTGCTTTTGATTCATAACAAGGCAAAAAAAACACGGTTTTGGCTGAAAAATTGATCGTTTTCCAGCTGGAAAAGGTTTTCAATGTGAAGTTGCAGAAAAGTGTGTTTAAAACAGAGCACAGCACAGGTTACCTGCTCAGAAATCCGTTGTTAGTAGATGAAATATGATTAAATCAAAGAGAAAATGTCCACATGAGTGAAGAGTCCACACAGATAATGTTGGTTCAGAAACATGCAACCAACTGCTCCAATGAATGATTTAATTTAAGATTTATTCAGTACGAGTGAAGGAAACGATTAAGAAAGCTATGCTTCAGCTTTACATTTTTCAGCATCAAAGGAATCAGGGTCCATAGGACTCAGTTTCTAGTCATGCAGCATGTTACCATGGCGATCTATCCAACAAGCCCTCCGTTCCAAACGACAAATCAATTTATTTTGCATTGCCTCAAACGCCATATTATGGACTACGACAACGTTCCGATAAGACATTGTCATGTGCCTGGTTAACTCGGATTAAAATGCACACGACCAGTAACTTGTTATTCAATGTTTTCCGCTCCGTCACATCTATGGCTTGTTTTGGCTTATTTGTATCCTCTGGGTGACTTTGACGGGCTCCAGTAAAAGGCCATTGACTCCCTGCAGTTTTTCCGTCTTAACGCGTCCCAAAGGCTTAACAGCGCTGCTTCTCTACTTCTACATCTCTTCCTTATATTTCTTCTCAAAGGAAGGTGGTGAGAGGAGGGGAAAGGTACTTTGGGACGAAATGAAGGTACTTTGAGGACGAGATCTACTTTGTATGAATAAATATCCCATGGGGGATAATATAAAATACGACAAAACAAATACAACCGAGCCATTATTGCTTAGACTTCAGCCATTGGATTTCCCTTTTCGATTTTCTCCTCCTTCACTGAGTGGAGGAATGGCCATAACTAAGACCAGAATTCCATTTGAGCATTAGAAAAGATGAATCAACAACATGTCACACAGAGGTAAGTGGTTTTCAGAACACATATTTTAACCAACTATTTCTTGCGGACAGGTTACCATTTGTGACACTTGCAGTATTATGTATAATGCATGAGATATGGATTTATTCTACAGGCATAATGCTTCTGGCTGTGTTCATTATTTTTTGTGCATTTTACTCACTGTGTGTGTGTGTGTGTGTGTGTGTGTGTGTGTGTGTGTGTGTGTGTGTGTGTGTGTGTGTGTGTGTGTGTAGGGGAAAAGGTAGGTGGGTGATGTTTGAGTAGCTGTAGATTATTGCAGTCAACAACAAACACAACTTCCCAAAAAGGTTTAAAAAAAAAACACAGCAACTGAGCTTGAGCCGATCGGATCGGCCCAGTAGAATAACACAGCCTGCTGCAGCGGTCCCAGACCTGTTCCCCCCCCCCCCCCCCCCCGTCCTGTTGACCACGTCCCGTGAGCTGGTGAGAAGTCCTTCCATCTGCTTTTCCCCTGTTCTCTCATAGCGAGGTGGGTAAGATCTTTGTTTCTTCAATATCATGAATAGTTAGTGTGTTAATGAGGATTTTCTTGTTTAAGTGGCAGCTGCACTGGTTTTTGAGGGAGACCCGTTGGATAATAAAAAAGTTCGGACATTTTTAAGATTGCTTTTGCTTGCTAAGATTTTTAAGATTTAAGAAGCTTGAATTTTTTGAAAATATTCCAAAACTTGCAATCAGACCCTCAAAAAATGATTGCTCACAAACAAGATGATTTGAGGATACCAACAGTGGTATTTTAGCAGGTGTGGGGAATAAACAAAGCCTAATTAGGGCAGGGCACCCGGAGATTGATGTGGAAACAATAGAGAGATTCAGCCACCTGTTTCCTCGGCATTTTCCATCACCAGACCCGCGCCGCGTTCACTCTGCAATCACAGGCAAGGTTAAAATATTCAACTCTAATGAAAGTCAGGGAGCTGACATCACGTCAGGCTGTATTTTATCGTGCTGTGTCATATTCCATCGTATGAGCGTGAAATCAACAGTCATTTGACCTTTCTGGCATTGCTGCCGCAGGGTTTTGGCAGATGGCTTATGGACAACAACGAAAAAGAAGAAAAAAGACAAACTGGAGAAAACAGAATTGGAATAATTGGATTGTTGCACTGGCAAAAAACAAAAATAGCTTGACTGTTGATGGCTGAGACTCTATGCCAACACAGGAGATAGTTAAAAAATATGTTAGAATGATTGACAAGCCACTAGAAAACTGCAATTTGAAGTAGCCTAACCTTAAAATACATTGATATATTGTTGCAAGTTAAAATGTCACCAATACCGACGCCCCCTCGCAGGTGATCATAGAACAGCTTACTTTTTTGGAAGGTGTCGGGTGGGAGGGGAGGGAGGGGGCCACAATGCAGATGGTGAAAATTAAACCGTCACTCACTTAAAACCCTGCGATTCATAGCCACACGTTGTATTTTTTTTTTTTATGAATGGCGATGTAGGATTGCCGCAGGAGCATCCTGGAAGATTTGATGGCTCCGGGAGCCGTGGCAGCGCGTGATCAATCTGTTGCTGCGGCGTCATGAATTTTAAGTGGGGCGGATTCCTTAAGCTTGTGGCGTTTTTTTGTTTGTTTTTTTGTTGCTTCGTTTCGTGTCGTGATGCAACGAGCTTCCTTGCTGGAGGAGCAATTAAATTGCATTCAGCGTGCACGCCTCTGAGAAACATAAAAGGCCATCGATGAACACAGATAACGTACCGAGTGCCGAGTTGATTTGTGAATTGCCGGGAGCGTGGAGGTCATTTCTAAGAACTTCTCTCAGAAGCAGGATTTAGAGGTGCCCTCAATTAATTTGAAATGTGAAAACTGGCTGCGGCTCTTCTCACATCAGTAGTGCGTTACATATTTAAGACAAAAATCAGCCACGACATCACGACAATACCTCTTCGATTGGATGTTGCAGCTCATGTAGGAGTTACAGCAACCCATCAAAGCTGAGCAGGGACCACAAGCAGCAACAGGATGGATGGCTCCCCCCCACCCCCCCCCCCCCCCAAACACACCCCTCTCCTGCTCTCAATCCCTTCCACTGCAGTTCCCTCGCTGCTGTACAGTCACTGCACAGCACGGTTTGGAATCTCTGTCAAATTTTGTATTGTTCGTTCGAAAAGAGGTAAAATTAAAAAGAATGAGAGCATCGTATGTGCGTGTGTGCGCACGTGTATGTATACGCGTGTGTGTTTATGTGTGCGTGTAAGAACAAACCAAAAACAAAAAGAGCAATGAGATCAATCAGATGCCTCGAGGAGACAGAGGAAATGGAGCATTTCTCATTCCGTCCTTATCTTCCCTCGAACTCTACAACCTCCCATTCAGATGCAAATGCGGCACAATTCAAAGGAGGGTCCCACCTCTTCATCCGGTGTCGTGTGCTCCGCGCCCCGATGAATAAAGGTGAAGTTCAAATGTCCACTGTTCTAAACATGTGCTACAAGTGGTGATGGGCATGTGGCCATGTTGGTTGCTTACAGTCGTTACTACGTAGGCAGAGAAGGACATTTTATCTCTTTCAGGGCCGATTTTGAATGAATATGTATCGGAGAAATTCATAAAAGACGGCTTGCTGACAACATTTGACAAAGAGTCAAAAAGAACATGCACCTGTTTCATGGCATGCCAAAGAATACTATGTGACAGGATGTGATCTTTTCACTCATAAGATCGGCTTAAAAAGGGAAGCAACGGAGTTATAATTAAAGGGTGGCCAATTTTAATTATGATGCTATTTATTAACACAGGTTGAGGATTATAAAAGATACAAAAGTGAACTCTATGTGGTATGATTGTGTAAAACCAACTATAGCCCTACACATTGTGTTTAAATGTATAGCAACAATTCACACATTTACGCCGGTATCGTCTTCTTTTGTTCATTTAGTTTGAGTTAATAAATAAATAGGCAAAAATATGGTTGCATCATATTTCTGCCTTGCCTTGTATTTGTGAACACTGAATCTACGAATGTGTTTCGATATTTTGTCTATTTTGTTTAATTTATCAAGTGACCTTACCAAAAATATTTTTGAAGAGACAGACGAGCCCAACAGACACAGCTGAGTGCAGTGCAGCATTTTACTGTGAATGCATTCACTATTCCAATAACTGTCAACATGTTTCACTCTTTATTTTTGTTGGAGCAGACCCGCTGAACGATGCTGCAATAACAGCATATTTTGCACATTTCTGTGGTGCCGTGTGCTGACAGAAAACTGACTGGGAGTTAGAGTGCCTAACTTATTGTCGCTTCCGTGCAAAGCCTGTCACAGAAACCAAACGCGCGATATTAACCTCCGATCGCCTGTCAAAGAACATAACACACAGCCATGGGGTTCTATTTCAGGACAGGATTTTATGGAAGATCTTAACTTTTAACTGGTGAAAATTGAGTTTGTTTCATTTGAAGCTCAGTGAGGAGCTTATTAATACTTGAGAGAAACGGATGTGAAATGTTTTATAACACGGAAGTCAATAATGTGTTTTTGCATTTGGCTGCCTTCTGTGGAGCAGGTCCCGTGTATGCAAAGAGCCACCAGCTTGCGTTATCATCGACACGCAATTTTCTTAAGGAGGTCCAAAACGATGGAATCGCTTTGATGACTATCGTACTTCATCAGCCTTCTCGAGCAGCCATCTTCTCAAATGCTGTTATCATTTCCGGTCTTTGGTTTCGCGCCGTCTCCATTATGAACTAAAGCATCCTTCAGCGAGCCCCCCCCCCCTTCATATTCCCCACCTTTTTATCAGAGCCACTCAAGGTTTATTGAGCCATGATTTACGTGTAATAGCTCTGATTAGAATGCTGATTAGCATTTTTCTTTTTTTTCCATTTAGTTATTTAATCCACACCTGTGGATCACACGGCTCACGTTGACCGTAGAAGAAGTGGTCAACTAATGAGCTGTAATTAAGAACTAAACTTTTTGGTTTTTGCTTTTCCTTTTATTTGCTGTCTCCATGCTTCGTCTCACTGAATCATTTATTTCTATCGAACAGATCCGAAGCCAAAACTAAAATCTACATCGGATGCCATTCTCCGTATCCGAGGTTGACCAAAAAGCCCGTCATTGGCGAGCGAAGTGGTTACATTTAAAGGTGTTACTGCGTTCATTCATGTATTTTCTTGCAATTATTTGGGAGTAAAGGAAATTACTTTAAACTGAATGCACATTTCTCTTGTAACAAAGTGAAACTTTTTTTTTGCCATTGTGTGAGACACAAAGACGGGTCAACAACCTGCTGAGAGCTCTGATTGTGAACCTCTTAGATTTAAATAGCGGTTGATGATGAATGCGACCTTTGCACCAGCGCCGATTATCCACAATACTGGACTGCATCTGCACAATTACGGTGTTTTGTATTTTAACATTAGGTAAGCCGCCGCCAACTTGCAATGCATTTTGAATAGATGGCAGCGGATTGCACCGCATTAAAATAGGAGATCTTGACTGAATGTTGAAATATGATGCCACGGTGTGATAAAATGGTTTTGGCACTTCATTTTGAAGTCACAAAGTTCCTTAAACTCTCTTAGTTAGCCCTTCACAGGAGGTAGAGCTCCCCTGAACTTTAATAAAGGGACTGACAAGTTGAAGAATGAATGAATGACCATTTGTCTTCAAACCGTTTGCCCCCCCTTGCTGCTGCAGAGACAGAGCAGGGAATATAACGAAGAGGGTGTGAGGCTGGACATTGAGTCGCACTCTCAGATATGTGGATCGGTGGTAATGAGATTTTTTTGTGTCTGTCAGGGGCTCAGAGGAGCCGTTAATGACATTCAGAACGGGTGATTAAGGCATCGCAGACACATAAACCTCCGGTGCATCAAGCTGCATCAAGATGTCACGTTACTCCATTAACGTGGTTACTATGGACTGTTCCTGTTTCATAATGTCTTCATATTTACTAGAATGACTCAAGGAAATCTGATCCGATAGGATCAGAAATGTGATGGGGATTGAATATGGGCAGAAATTAAAGCAAAGTGGTGAGGAGGCCTCACTCAGGCCAGTGTACACATGAGCGGGATAAACCAGGGTGATAAAGGGTAAAAGGTTCCTCTAATACCACAAACACACCATGAGCACTGAAGTTCATTTTCAGTCCAACACATACAGTCTTGGTGCCATAGATACTTCGCAGACTACAAAACACACATGTGAACTGCATCCTTAACAAATGGAGTGTTCACTGTTGTTTCCGCGACAACATCCGTTATCCAATTCAAAAATATTTTTTTCTGTGACATTAAGGTCTTTGGGCCAATGTCGCTGTGGAAGGATTCCGATGTGTGAAAACAAACGTAACGTGAGACATGTTGCTTTAAGTGATCTTCATTAGAATTGTAAACAAGGTCATCTGTGGCCCAATAACATGTGTTTCTCTGCAAAAAGCAAGTAGAGCGAACGGTCTCCAACTGTCGCCTTTTTTGAAGCAACAATTTTTCTTTTTCATCAGAATGCAACAGTCATTTTTCTCATTTGGGCTTTTTTTTTTGACTGACAGACATAATCTTGGCGGCAATAAGCACTTTCTAAACTTCCCATAAAACATTTGGACATGCACTAATGGCTGTATGTCAGAGCGCCTTTGAATCGGTGCAACGCTAGCGCGCTATTACCCGCCGTGTCCCTTCGGCAGGTAGTCGGCCTCGTCTACACGGCACTGCCCACGGAGGTGGAAAATCAACACTGTCACCCGGGGAAATTAGGTCCACTCATAAACATTCAGATTGGGAAGGCTTGAAAAAGAAAAATCCTGCCGGATTCAATACCCAAAGACAGGCCTTTTAAGTGGATTAGTCAGGTCTTTGAAGACGAGTGACAGTCCGAGTGGGAGCAAATTGGGTTCACCGCGTCTTAACACGTTTGAGTGTAAAGAACCCTGACGGACGAAGCCCACAGGTGAGTAATGTGTTTTTTTTTTTTTTTTCATTCAGACTTACTCAACTTTGCACGGGAAGCAACGTTCCAAGCACTGAACTCATCTTGTCCATTCAAGCCAGCGTGTCATGGTTCATTAGCAGAAGCAGTCCTCCCTTTGCTATATGTTGTGTTTATTTGGGTAAACACCACGGCTGGTTTCTCCTGCATGCAGCTGGGGGGGAGGGGGGAGGGTTATTAGCGGGAGCCTTTAGGGCCGACTGTGACGTCTTAGGGGGGCTCTCATTCCTCTACACCACTGTAACGCTGAGCCCTGTTTAGAATTGTAAAAAAAAAATAAAAAACTATTTGGAAAAATCCGCTTACAGTGATAGTTATGTGTCACATGGGCTATCCTCGCTCTGTTTATGAGCAGGGGCTCTGACTCAGAATGAGGCCATTAGTGTAGATGAATGACACATCCATTCAATGCCAAAGGTCAGCCACCCCATTATAAGTCAATCATTTCCAAAAAGAAGGAAAATAATGCAATGCTTCGAGCCTCCAGGTGCGATTCGATTCAGTTTGACGGAGCATTTTGACTAGAACCAAAACTCCAAATCTATTCAGCCGTCAATGTGCCTCCCCAGCTCTGATTAGGAGGACTGCCGCAGCAGTGGGGTTTGATAGCTGCTATAATGCCGCCAGACAGTTCAATTTCCTCCCTCACTTCTTCCCCTTGCTATTCAGACACACACACACACACACACACATACACAGACAGGTTGTGTATACATTACATAAACTAACTACAATGATTTAAAAAAGAAAAAGATAGATAAACCTGATGACAAAGAGCCAAAGTCCTCAGGAAAAGACATGTATAGCTTGAACACTTTGTGTAAAATAAGTTTGCACTCAGACTGTCGTCATTGGACCTTTCCCAGTGTCACCATGCCCCTATTCATCAAGACTAACATACATTACATACAGTCTTCACATTAAAAAAGGTGAAGGACTAAGTGCTGAGTGCGAGGAATGACTCAATAATGGGGGAAAAAAAAAAGACTGATAAAAAAAAGTTGTACTTCTGATGACAAACAAAGGTTTCGGGATGTAGTCCGCCATGACGGTTTGAACCAATTAAAAAGTTCTCAATGGTGATGACGGGGGTTTGCGATCAGCATCTCCTCGCGTTTCCTTTCTTTGCTTCCTTCCTTCGCTTTGAGGCGGCCTATCAGTAATTCGTCTGCGTTGCCAGCCATGGACTGATTGTGCTATTCAATAGAAGCATTATTACAATCAGCCCTCTGGCCTCGTGTGATTTTCCTCAGGGATCGCTCGTCTCTGACTTTCACGAAACAGAAAAAGGAGAGAAAGATTCATATCGAGTGAGCATGCGCAGATAGAAATTAATTATCTCCCATTGAATTTGAGTTAATACCATAACCATGCGGCTCTTTACGCCACATATCAACGGTCGTGAAAGAGCGCGCAGTTGTCGAAGGTTATGGGACGGGTCAGAGGTCATCGCCGCTCAGGGCGCCTCAGATCTGTGGCTCTGGCATCAAAAGCTGCAAACAGCCATCTTTGGGCTGACTGCTGATATTTTCATAGCTTTGAGATACCAAAATGCATCAGGTAATGGCCGCCGAAGAAACGGATCTCAAGTGATGACTGAAGGCTGTGGCACCATGACGAAACATTTTTACACCAAGCACCTTTACGTTTTTTTTTTTTTTTTTAAGGTCGGCAGCATTTAGAGAGAAATGTTTGCAGTACGAAAGCGTCATCGTCATCCCGTGTAGCGGGGATTTTGTCGCCGCTGGAGTAGTGAACAAGCAAATTGAAAAAATTACCTAAAATATAGGCCCATCTGCGGCGGGCTTTTTCCATTGAGGAAACCTGTGTGTTGTTTGCTTCAATCCCACTGGAGCCTGGTTTTTCCCCTTTCTAAAAAGGTGAGTCAAAACTCAATCGTGAGCGGCTTCTTGCACTTCTCTCCACAGCAGGAATTTGTGGCGTCGACAGCTGATGGAAACACCTGCTGTGACAAAAACTGTTTGAGGTCTGGCCAGATGTGCTCGAATGTTTCAACACCGCTGAGAATGTAGCATTAGGTTTCATTGTGGGATTAGCCTTTAGGATATGAAAATCGGACTATTTCTGTCATGAAATGCCAATTAAAATCATTTTCGTGCGGCAGCGAGAGAGAGAGAGAGAGAGAGAGAGAGAGAGAGAGAGAGAGAGTGAGAGGTGTAACTGCGTTCCACCGGGTAGAATTACTTTATGTGGTATGGTGCCATTTAAACACTATGCTACAGCTATGTGAAAAAGAAGAGAGGATTTAGTTTTTGTGTGCTAGGAACAAATAATATGTTTACAGGACCAATTTAGGGAAAATCATACACTTTTACTGCCACATGAATTCACAAAAGGCCAAATCCCAAAAGCGATGTTTATCTGGAGCTGAAGTATTAGAGATGTTGTTCAGGAATGTTTTAATTCATTTTAATGGAGCCAGTCATTTCAGAGAAAGTATAGTAGAAGGCAAGTGGCGCTGGTCACCCAAACATCCCTCCATTTGTCACCGTTTTCTCAACTTTTCTTTTTCGGTGACAAACAAATAAGCCGAAAATGGCATGATGCCATGACAGCTTCATGCTATTTAGCTTTCACAGTAGAGGAAATGGAAATAATCTGGGCAAGAGATCGATCACCAGCTTCTGAAATCAATCCCGAGCCAATATGTGTGTGCATCGTGTACCGCCCTCTCAGTCTTCCATTCCCTCGGCCTTTAAAGCGACTAAATTAAATGTTTTCTAACTCAAGGACTGAATTCTCTTCTTCGAGGACCTTTGCTCAGCTACTGCGACATCTTAAATAATGCAGTTCCTACGAGGTGCCCCTGTGATTCTGCATGAATTTTTAAAGTTCAATAAACGTTTCTTATCCACTGGCCACACCTAATGGGTGCCATTACTATTTTATGCTCAAGTATTTTGTACAGCATTAAATCTAATGCATTGCACAGCACGACTACAGCAGCCTCAAAATGTATATATCTTTACAAAACGCTGTGTTTAACCGAGTCACTTAGAGCCTGAATATTTTTATTGAACGTTGATGAATGAAATGAATGCAGACTTTAGCATATTGGTAAATCCCACTGTCACAAGTAACCATTAGCATCTGTGACCCCCCCTGTTCAGATCTTTGGAAGCTTTGCAGCAGGTTCTCTAAAAGCCTGAAGCAAAAGTCCATTTGCAACTATTTTAGCACAGAAACACATGCCACTTGTCGCTCAAGGAATGTGTTTTTCCATCAATTGTTGTTCCTATTAAAAGTTCCATGTTCATTCGAGTTCTTATATGGACAATGCGGAAGCTGCTGTGACAATGATTGGTGTTTCCGTCGCCTCCCCCTTGCCAGCAGCAAGCTCTGCGCCCCCGCTGCCTCGGATGACACCATGTCAGCGTGAAATTTGAATTCATAAGGCAGTCATATTGAAACGGGGAAACACAGAGTTAGACGTAACTGGCAAACAATGGAGATGTCGTGGCGAATGTCGGGGCTGCATCGCTGCTCCTAAGACACATTTGCACGCTTCTGATGGTTGATTCTCATTGGATGAATACTCAATCAGCTCTAGTTGTCGCCAAGTGCCAAATAAATAACAACTGTCATCAAGAACCCCCACCACCCCCTGTTGAAACGCCGTTGTCATGTTTTCCAAGCCCAAACATCCACTCTTAGTCATGTATTCTCTCCCCTGGTTGGTTGGCCCACTGGTACCAAGTGCAGCCTGCGGCGGGTCTGCCTGGTGACTAATGATGCCTGCTGAGCGGAACGGCAATGAAAAAGAAACAACTTTCACAGTTAATAAGAGACAAAAGGGCAAGTTCTCAATGCTAGGAGCCACACTTATCCCAGAACATAGCGTACGTAATTTGTTAAATTATCTAAAAAATCTGAGCAGTGTGGCGGCCGTATCCTAGGGCGGCATGGACGACCGTGATTAGGCCTGGCAGTAAGAGAGGTGTCTTTGCTTCGGAGAGGAGAGAGGAGGGGGGAGAGAGGAGGGGGGGGGGGAGATGAGAGAGGAGGCCCGAGAGGGAGAATGATGTCTACGTGTGGATGAATGAGTATATCTTGCGCATTAACGACAGGATACCGGATCTTAATGGTGCTTTGATGCTGTGCAAGAACTTGCAGTTTATATATAATTGAAGAGTTCCAGTTCTAACAATTGCTACGGTTTTCACTCGGTTCGATTATAACTGTCTGCTGTTGGCATTTGTCACCGGACGGCAATGTCTTGGAGGCAAGAACCGAGTTACGGAGCCAATGTGGTCACTACAGCATCTGCATTCTAATTACAGGATGCCTAGTTTGAAAATACTCCACATCCACAGAATATTTTTACCTTGCGTGCAAAACATTGATTGATGAGTTAAAAGATTAAAAGATAATCCAACCTTGTAACCATGCATAGACAAACACACACTGTACACAGCGCACGCATTACTTTTTGGAGACAACAGGAGCATTGATACATTATTTATGACGTTCTGTAAAAAACTGTACACTCTGAACTTTTGCACTGAGAATGCCGCGCAATTAACCAATCAAACTGAGTGCTTTCATTAGCTGCACCTATTAACATGTCCAGGTACACGGTTGAGTGTCATTTTTCACCTTATCAACGGTTCAAGTGACCTTATCCCTTCCTCGGTCTCCCCCCCCCCCCCCCCCTTCCTCCCCTCCTTCTCCTCCTCTCATCCTCCCCCTCAAGCCTCTGCCACAATCTGTGTAATATCCCTGTGTAGTCTGCACAAGGCCAAACTCATATGCAGAGAGGTATCTTTCAAAGATACTCTGACAGCGTGCAGAAGGCCGGGGATGCTACAAGCAGAAATAATCAGGACACAACTCCATTCAGCAGAACTACACAGGCCAAGAGGGGGGGGGGGGGGGGGGGAAACCCACAGGGAACTTCAAAACCTTACCACACTTAAGAATGAAAATAAAAGAACCAGGTACAAGAGGATCAGCCTCTGAATGCACAGGCCTACAGTGCAGTGTTCGATGTAAGGGCTGGGACGCCCAAATAGAGCTGCCACTGTGTGTGTGTGTGTGTGTGTGTGTGTTTAACGAGGAACAATCTTACGAGAGTGAAAGTATATTATGACGTTGTAAAACTATGAATTCTACAATACACAGTAAGTCATACCTCTATTACTCTATTATTGTCCACTCCAGTAAAATCAAATCAAGAGGGTATCACTATGCCGTCGCTCCTGCGAGCATTGAGTTGGACGCCACTATTATTCCTGCATTCGTCCCCAAAGAGCTCAAGGATTTGAGTTTGGTGAAATGATAGATCTCGGACCGAAGCGTCTGCATTCAGGTGAGACTCGAACTGATCACATCGACAGCCGCCCCGTGATGTGCACCGCAGGCTTTCCCCCGGCGAGCTGCCCGGTAAAGAAACATCAACAACAACTGTCATTTCTGCTCATTTTGTGAGCCACAAATTGACCCATTTCGTTTCAAAACAGAACATATAATCACTTGATAATAAATGTTTTGCTTGAAATGATTTGAAAATATCACCTGGTTAGAAAATAAGATTTAAACCACACTGTTTGCTTAATGCAAACTGGAAGCTGGCAAAACCTATTTACACTGCATTATTTTAATGTCTGTTTTCTCAAACTCTAAATCTTCTCATGCTGTTGGCCAGAAATTTCAACTTAAATGGTATTTACATCCAGTTTCATTTCTATCTAGATTCTGTTTTATGTCGACAAATATTAACTGTATTATTGAACTTGGCTTCGTCCATTTTTCAAATTTATTTTCCCGGAATTGTTTGCCAATTAGCATATGTTTATTCGTCATTTGCATGTTTGAAATACAGTTTCAAACTTGTAACCACAAAAATAGAATCGCATAAATGTTTTTTGTTTGCCATTCTCCCGGAGGTCACCCCTTAAGAATTTATGGTTAGAATGTAAAACCACTACATGCCCAGTGTTTTTTTTATTTTTTATATCTTATCCAGAAAAAGTGGTCTTGAAATGGAAATTAGCTTCCCTAAAACAAAAAATGAATAATGATGAATTCATTTCCCTCATTGACTGCTGATGATTGAGCCCCGCCCCTCGGGCATTGCATATATTTTAGTGATAGTTGTGCACAATACCCAAAAGGACTCGTTTCCTCTGACTCAGCCCTCATGCATAACCACACGCACACGCTCTCCTCCGTGTGTGTGTGTGTGTGTCTGTGTCTGTGTGTGTGAGAGAGTGGGTCAGTGTTTCACAGCTAAGGGAATCACCATTATCCAAACTGACTTATTCAGGGACATGGTGAGGTGTGTGTGTGTGTGTGTGTGTGTGTGTGTGTGTGTTTGTGCGCGCCAACAAGAGGCTGACATGGTGAGCCTGTCATTCTACAGCGGGCCGACCTCATTCTGTCACAGTGCCAGAGAGCCCGGCTCACGACCGAACCCCGTCACAGTGACTCACTCATGCATAAACAAACACACAAACACACACACGCCGTACACAGCGCATGCACCACTCTCTGTGGGGAGGGGGGGGGTAAAACTACACTTTTTCTTTTTTCAGAGATGGCATGAACATTAGTACACTTCTTATTTCATTTCGGCATCTCTACAACACTGTTCACATCTGAACTTTTGTATTAAGGACGGCAATCAATCAATCGAAGTAAACAGACACGCTCATTTCTAAGTGCCAAATGCTGAAGCGAGTGCTTTCATTAGCGACACATATTTATAAGTCCCAACACACTGTTAAAAGGGTATTTGAAAACACGCAGGCTCTGCCGGCTGCAAAGGAGCGTTTGTCCTTATCCTCATGGCCAAAGGCATGAAAGTCTGAGAGTTTCTATTTGCTGTAATGATCCTGCATCTCCATAATTGAGAGCAATTACTTACTAACAAAACCTAAATGGATGAAACGGGAGCCGAAATCTATTATCCCAACAACCACTATATCAATATTAGTGCATGTATTGAAAATACAAAAGTAGTTTGTTGAAAACTGGGCTGGGATTTTCAGTGCATTTAAAGAACCAAGAATGTGGATTTTGTTTAATATTTATTACACATCACTATATTGCGACAAAGCCTTTAACGACATTCCTCTATCCTTAATTGAATAATAACGTTAAATCCAGTTCATTATTTTGGTTTGTTTTGGCCATGATTCCAAGCTAAATGTGCCATTGTGCCATTAAGGAAGGCATCCTCATCAGCGTGACACTGTTCAAATGAGCCAACTTGTGTTCCTCCCCTTGCCCTACCATGTTATGTAGTCATTTTCTGATTTTAATTAAACAAAGCTATGCCATTACAACTATTACAAATAAATACAAATAAACTATGAATAACGTTCAAGCTGTGAGTGTGCATGCAGCTCGTATGCAGAAGAAAGAGAGCTGCAATAAAAAGTCCCGTGAAGCCACACAGCTAATCCCCTTGACAAGCAAAACCAGACAAGCCGCTTAATTATATTTAAAAGCCCCAACTTGAGACTTGGAAAGTAATTCAAAGACACTCGCTGTATATGCATGTCCTTAAGTTGCATTTACCGTGCTGCTGCAGTGACACGGACCTACTTAAAACTGCAGTGGCAGAAATATTTACTTCACATCAAGTGGCAAAAAATTGCTCGATGTATGACATTTTAAGTTTAGTGATTCAAGTACTGAAACCTTGAGAAGATTCAGATGTTACATCTTCTTAATTAAAGCTTTTAGCTAACACTCACAAGTTATTTGTAATTCTAAAATCAAATCACACTGGGCCAATAACATGTTGTATACAAAATGTACGGCTTGTTAGTGGTGATGTTTGACAAAATCATTCAAGACTTTTACATGAAAAACATCCCATGAAAAGATTTAGAGACCAAGTGCTGTTCAACTTGTGTGTGACCATCAGAACAGTGACATCGTGTTCGTTTCAGTGTTATTATGGAGGCATAATTATACAGACATTTACAGTTAATTAGTGTCAATGTAATTTAGGGGGTAATTTTTTTCAAGGCCAAAAGTTTAATTTGAAAAGTGTGCAGCATTGAAGTAAGCAACTAAAGGAGATACACATACGCAGCCGAATGACTTCCTCTGAACAGCAGAGGCAGAAACATTTGATTCTGAAGTAGATTCTAACAACTTAAGACATAAGAAATACTACGAGAAGAGAAATACCATGAGTACAAATAACAAAGTAAGTGGCAGTTGAGTATAATTTGATTATAGGTCCAGCAGCGTGAAATTTGGCGATGTCCCAATGTGATATTTTGTTATGAATATACTTGGGAATAATTTTGCCCGCAGTCCTTCTCGGTTGGCAAGATATCCACACAAAATTACAAAAGTAAACAGTGACATTTTGTCTTCCTGCTGCGTTACTCCAGCTAAAAATGTTATAAAAAGGTGTCCTGATTTGCCCACAGACGGCACACGCTTGAGCTGATGAATGAACCGATCCGTGAGGTGACTGGTGCAGATGACGTGTGCCGCTTTCCAGAAGGTGTAGGGAAATGTAAGAGTCCACACTCCCTGTCGATCCCCTCCCAGTTAGGCTCAAACTGGGGGCCATTCAAACATGAGACATTGAGCGGTATAATGGCCCGCGACACAAAGGAGAGCCGAGAGCACTCGGCGAAACACCTCGGGGGTGTCTTCAGCCTCCCAATTCCTAACAGTGGGGAAGTGTTGTGTCCAAGATGGAGCTCACTTTAGTCCCGGTCCACCCCATCGCTTGCTGCCTCCGGGGGGTGTCCGACCATGTCAAGACAGCAATCCTTTTCGCACCGGGATTATTAATCATAAACCGTGGATAAACCGTGTGCCGCCCGCCGACGGGGACGGGGGGGACGGGGGGGGGTCGGGGGGCTCTTGCACAGAAATCGCACCGGGCTGGAGGAGTCATGGCAACTTGGTCGGGTGCAACATCAGGTCTGTTCTCCATCCGTTACACTGGCATACCTCCGTTTGTCCTCACATTTATTGGCGTTCTCCGGTCTCCTGTGGCTGCATCGATGAAGAGGACGAAGCTCATCTCCCCAAAGGACGAGACTTCTCCCGCCATTGGACGCGTCGACTCTGAAAGGGAAGGCAGCGATCCTATTTGCACCCCCAGACGGGACCACGCAGGCCACCGTACCTCGACCACTTCCTCTCTCCGTGTAACACCAACCGACGTGTGCAGCAGGTTTCAACTGACGAAGGCGGTTTGTTACACTTCCTTCACAAGCACTCACTCAAGTCTTCCAAATCAGAAACAATCCGTGGGAATAAAGGAGGAATGGTTTCACTCAACGATCATGAATTCATGAAAAACATTTCAAATGTGAATCAGGCTGACATGGACAATATCAATTCCTGCAGTGAGCTTTTGTTATTTCCAGTTATAAATGACACACACTCTCTCTCTCTCTCTGCTCCTTTCAGATTTGCGGTATTACGGCATAATTCAGCGTTTGCCCGGTGAAGCCATCCAGATGCTCCGTGTGAACATCCCGCGGTTTGCCTCGCCGGCATCGAGGCGTCGCTGCCGCGGAAACGAGTTCGCATTGAGACGTTTCAGACTAAGCCGGTGAAAAGAAGATTTGTTTTCACATGGTGGTACCCAATTAACAACTTGATCTGTGGCACGCTCTCTTTTGTAAAGGACGTTGCCCCCGCGGCGGAGGACAGTCACGTACGTCGACTGGCCCTCCGCCCCCCCCCCTTTGACTTGTGTTTCAAACGCCGTGTTAACAGACCCTCAAACCCCGTCTATTCCATCCCTCCACTTCCCCTCGCCTTAATTATCCTGCAGTTTCAATTTCACAGTCCGGGAAAGTCTTCGGGGGTACTTTTCTTTCATCAGCCCTCGACTGCGACATTCAGCCTAAATGATGATGACAGGAAAATTGCACTGCTATTAACCGGTTAATTATTGGCATTTCGTTAAGCGCGTGAGTGTAAATGGGGGGGGGGGGGGGAGGTTTGCTTGTGTGCTCAAATGCACCCAATTCCACAATGACACGAGGGCCATGTTGAAGGGGCAACAAATTGTCGGTGCGGCGTGAGAGAATCCTCAAGGGCTAAATGCCTAATATTATCTTACAATGGTTATCATTAGAGGAACCGCTAATTGGCCACTAAATACAGATACAACGGAAAACGCGCCCGTTTGCGGGGGGGGGGCACGGCGTGCTGTTTACCCAACTCAGGTGTCAAGTCCGATGCTCAAAATCTTCCATCTGCGTTCGACATCTAATTTAGTGCGTCCAATGATACGCATCAATTACTGCCTCCGGCGCCTCGGGGGGGGGGGGGGGGGGGCTTTTGGTCCGCTGAATGTACGATGAAGGTAAACAGCGGTCCATTGTGCGTGATGCTTTTGTTCGCGGCGCTTAAAACGCTGCTCTACAAGCGCCACAACGGGGGGGATAGTGTGTGCCGACAGGACCAGGAGCATTGATTTCTGTCTGCAGAGTACGTTTTGTACAGAGTTTTTCCTTCAAACGCAAACAAATTCCAGCATGAAAATGCAGTGGAGGCCCGACTCGGCAAAGACGGGAGTTGGGTCCCGTCTGAGGATCATATCCAGGTGCATTTGCCACGAGTCTCCTGCACGAGGCGGCAGTAATGGTGCCCCCCCCCCACCCGGGGCGCCGTGTGCTCTGCCCGGAAATCACCCAGCGACAGCCGGCAGAAACACATTTTAACCCGCGCTGCTAACATCCATCTAGTCTGTGACACCGCAGGCTCAGACCTGTCTCCTCTGCTCAACAACAACACGGAGGATCACAATCACAGTGCAGGACGTGGGCTCCTCAACCACACACACACACACACACACACACACACACACACACACACACACACAGCAGAGTGGATTCTAAACGAAGCCACCTCACATGACAAGCATTTGCATGTTCAGTTGGATCTAGAAAAAGAAAGCACCTGTCATGAATGTCATAAAACTGTCAAAGTGTATGGTAATATTTGTAAATGTGTCTATTTGCAATCACAATACACCCTATATATAATGCATGTGAAAACCAACACATCAGGTGCATTGCGTTTGAATAAATATATGGACCGACCTGTGATACCTGCGTGTCCTTGCTACATATACATTTGTGTACATTCATCTGCTATCAGGATAGCAGCCACCAATTCAATGTGAGTGGCCTGAATGAGGCATTAAAAAAAACAAGAAGAACAATTCATCAGACATCAACGACGACTCCGGCTTCCAACAATCAAATGATCCACTGCGATATTGACATTTTTCTTTTCTCATAGAAACCCCGCTTGTCAAATAAAGTGCTTCGCTAAACTAACAGTGAGCCCACGGGGGAGCTTTCAAACATCTGTGCGTTAAGCCCACAGCGAAAAGCTTGGCCACACCGCTGTGGAAGTAACAC